>NC_074680.1:19688725-19846225 GCF_029448725.1 Salvelinus fontinalis
TTGTTTCTTGGTTAGTGGCTATTTATATCTTTATTTGGTCGAATTTGTGATAGCACCTGATGGAGTAAGAAACTGATGGAGTTGTGAAAAGTTGTGTCTTTTGCTAACGTGGTTAGCTAATAGATTTACATATTTTGTCTTCCCTGTAAAACATTTAAAAAATCGGACATGTTGGCTTGATTCACAAGATGTGCACCTTTCATCTGGTGTCTTGGACTTGTTAATGTGTGAAAGTTAAATATAAAAAAAAAAAATAGATTTTGAATTTCGCGCCCTGCACTTTGAGTTGGATGTTGTCATAAGTGTACCGGTGTCGGGCTGCCCCCGTAAAAGGTTAAATGCCTTTTGGTTGAACTCTGAAGAAATAGTTGGAAGGCATGTATGGTGGACTGTCTTTTTCTGAAGATGGTAGATACATTCATATTTCCCAGTTCCCCACCTGCCATAGAGAAGCAGTGGAACAAACTGATATACAATGTGGATCTCCTTCCACTGTCACCATAATATCCAATACACACTACAGCAGCCCATAGTGAAACTAACCATTTCCCTGAGCTGTGGGAAACTGACATATAATCCGTTCAAATTCCCTGTCCACAAGGACACAGCCACTTCCTACCGACTGCACTGTTTTGACCAGCAAGACACTCTTGCTCAGTATTTCTCCCTCTTCATGGTATTCCCTCTCTTTCTCCGGTTCTCTCTACCCCTTCACGGCTTTAAAGACCAGCAAGATACTATTCCCTTTCTCTCTAAGGCCCTCTCCCTCTCTCCATGGCACTCATTCGCTCTCTATTTCTACCCCCCCTCCCTGGTCTCTCAACATTCAAGTCATCCCCTCTCTCATTCCACTTGCTGTGGCTGGATCACAAACCCTCAACTCCCATTCCATTCATCCCTTCATGTGCCTGTAGGTCCTTGTCTATTTCATATTATGCCCCTTGTAATTACCGTTCTGTTATGAGACAAGACGGATTCTATTCCAATAGTTCTGCTCTGCACAAGGTTTAAAATGAGGGTGTAAACATTCAAATGACGTAAAGTGAATCTCTTTTCTCTCTCGGGCCATTGATTTGCCTGCTGCCTGCCTGTGAACATGGGAGTGAGTTGATGTGTGGTGAATGAATGCGCCAGAGGAGATCAGATCACCATTGGAGAGTGAGGAGGAGTGAAGCTCAGGCTGTGCTGTCTGTCTGTCGGGAGCAGGGTTCTCTCTCTCTCCCCATCTTACAGAACAACACAGAGCATTGAGACAGAGCTGTGGAGACGACGGAGGGACAGAGACGGGCCTACACTGAGACAGACACACGCAAGACTGATGGAATGCACACATGGTGAAGGAGGAGTCCCAATATCAGCAACACAATGGGACCTGGGGGGATAGGAGGATAGTGAGAGCAAAGGAGGAGACATAGAGGGAGGGCGTAGAGGGACAGAAGATGGAGGGATGGAAAAGAGGCTTGCGCCTGGGGAAAGAGACACCACACCCTTGGCTGCCTGGGACCCAGAATGATGGTGGAGGAGAGGAGTTGTGGTAGAGGAGAAGAGGAGGCTCAGCCATTAATATAAAGCTATCACACAGCTTACAATTCTCATTTTAACTGACAAGGTGCTCCATTCATCATCATAGGTGGCGTGTCGTGTTTGTCCAGGGTCCTGGACACAGCCAGCAGACAGAAGGAAGCAGGCAAGGGGAACCTACAGGGATGTACGTAGTGCAGTAGTGGCTGGTGGCACTTTAAATTGGAAGACAGGGTCATAGTGATGGCTGGAACGAAATAAATGATTTGATACCATTCCATTCCAGCCATTACAACAAGACTCCTCTGACATACTGTGTGCAGGCATCGCACAGGGAAGGCCCAGACATAGGCCCTTGGCTTGGTACATGACTGCCATAGCCTGGAATCCAAACTAAATATCGCTGTCTAGTACTGCCATGCCCAAAACCCTTAATTCACCCTGGCATAAACACCAATGATATACTGTACTATACATAACTTTGATTCAATACTTTCAACACAGGAGTAGTTGTGTTGCAGCTGGAGATGTAGAGTATGGTTAAGGTAGGCTGTAATACTCCCACAATTAAATACAACACTATGATAATAAAACTACTGTACCGGTTTACTGTAGCAGAACGTGTTTCTTCTGAGTTTGTTGAATGTTGAGAGAGACAGAGAGAGAGAGAGAGAGAGAGACAGAGAGAGAGAGCGAGAGAGAGAGAGAGAGAGAGAGAGAGAGAGAGAGAGAGAGAGAGAGAGAAGAGAAGAGAGAGAGAGAGAGAGAGAGAGAGAGAGAGAAGAGAGAGAAGAGAAAGAGAGAGAGAGAGAGAGAGAGAGAGAGAGAGAGAGAGAGAGAGAGAGAGAGAGAGAGAGAGAGAGAGAGAGAGAGAGAGAGAGAGAGAGAGAGAGAGAGAGAGAGAGAGAGAGAGAGAGAGAGAGGAGAACAACATCTCATGTAGCAGGGGAGCAGGTTAAATCAAAGGCGTAGTTAGCCTTAGAGACAAGACGGCAGGAATACAAAATGTTTAGAAAATGGTCTTTACAGATCATTACCAGCAAAGAGAGAGAACGAGGGCCAGAGGGGGGAGAGAGTTTCCACTTTAATGAGCGTCACAACTTAACAAAAATGTTCTGTTTCAATTCCCAACAATTTTGCCCAGTTTTACAGTAAACAAGCAAGGAGAAATATATTGTGGCAGCATTGCCTTGATATGGTAAACAGGCTTTGAAGTGATGTCAGATTATATATTGCTGAAGTGAGATTTTTAAGATTATTCTTGTTATATCCAATGATGCAGTTCATTGAAAAGTAAACTTTCTCTCTCTTCCTCTCTCCATTTAGCATAATGCATGGGGCATCGTTAGGGTTATGATACTGATAAAATATCTATGATGAATATTGGGGTAGTGTGTGCCAGTGCAGTGGAGTAGTAACACTTGCTGAATCTTGACTGTGTGGAGACAGAGTGCTGGTGCTGGTGGATTGTACTGCCTGCCTGCCTGTGTGCCATGCCAGCCCAGTCCCCCCTCTATCCCTCCCTCCTGTCTCACAAAGCAGATGCTCTGCTCATCTGCTGTGCTACACACTAACTGTCCAAATATTGACACATAGCTCCCACCCCCACTGGGTTAACCCTTCCTCTGTGAGGAGGTGCAGAAAGAGAACCTCAGCTCAACAACTGCTGGGCATATTCCCTGACCAGTTGGGCCTTTTTATATGTTCAGTACATACTGTAGATATGGGTGACAAGGAATGTTGATTTCTTGCAGTTAAAGGAAAGGTTCAGCCATTTTGAATGGTATATTGTTTTTGTGCATCTCCGAGTGATGTTCTATCGATTTCCTGGGTCATTTCATGTTTTCATGTGCATCTGAGTTATTGGAGTTGAAGCAGGCAGAAATCCATCCGGTATGACGTAGCACTGTGATAAAGCAATGCTCTCACTGCACTGGAAGTTAATAGGAATACAACTCTTAGATGGTGAAAACGTCTATCATACATGTCACATTTCAATACTGGCCGATTTCATAACATGGGAGAACGTCTTCTCTTGAATGAGCCATTGATCATATTTTTTGCGATATTCCTACCTCGAGAAATGTGTAATTTAACATAGGGTCTAGCACATTTTCCCTATTTGTCTGCCTCTTTAGTCCAGGGTGCATTGTATGGTGCAATTGCCAGTGATACTCAAGAAAGGAGATAGGGATCCAATGAACGAAGGAACGCATAACGCCCCACCCAGCAAACGGTCAACCATTCGCGTTCACGTTGTCATGCTGGGTCACGTAGTTGCTAAGATAATCGTCACGCAATCTCTTCTCAAAGTCAGTGTATATGTCAAGAAACGTGCCCGTTTTCCTCAAAAGTACGTAATGTCACGATTCCAAAGCTATACGATATTACAGATCGATATATTATCTCGGAAAATATTTGTAATGTTGTACTTCATGTTGACAAAATAGCTACACAATGTTGGGTTTTTGAGCTAGCGCTCAATAGACTCCCATTCAGTCCTTGAAGGAGAGCGTTCCTTGTCCCAGAATCTCCCAGAACTAGCTACTTTACATGCTAATATTGTCTTTGGTATTATTGTGTGTAGCTATACGTTTGCTAGCCAGCCCATAGAGAGACCATTGCATTGTGGATTTTGTAGTTGACTTGAGCTGCAACATATTTCCACAACAATTTTCCATGTTGCTACCAACCTTGTTATAACGTGAAAATTAAACATTTGTTCACAAAAAATATTGTTCTCACATAGTGTGATTTAACTTTCTTTTGATTCCAGATTGGCATGAACTGAAGTTAAAGACAGTCCTTTCTGACTCACCTATTCCTTTATGACACTTCTACCTGTTTTAAATGGTCAGCCATCCTTCAGTTCCACATAGGTTTCCTAAACCTGCACTAACAACTTGTAAATGGAGATTTAATTCTGACCCAAACCTTTCAAGCTGGGAGTGGGTGTTGTTGAATAGGTGCCAGTTATCATTCTGGGCCTGATCCAATGTAAAAGGTATAGAGCAGAGTTCCCCAACTGGCGGCCCGTGGGGCTTTTATTTGGCCACCCCAAGTTTTCTGAACCCCCCCCAAAATGTTTTATTTATTTATAATAAATTGTTGGACATAAAAGACAGTAAAAACACCAGCAAATCACCTCCAAGTGATACATTTTTTTGGAAATCTGTTCCAAAGTATTCCCACGCACAACAGAGTTTATTAGGTACACCCATCTAGTACCGGGTCGGACCCCCCTTTATCCCACAGAACAGCCTGAATTCTTTGGGGCAGGAAAGGTTGCTCAATTGGTATCAAGAGACCTAACATGTGCCAGGAAAACATTCCCCACACCATTACACCAACGCCACCAGCCTGTACCATTGGCACCAGGCAGGATGGAGCCATGGACTCTGCATGACTGTCACGTTCCTGACCTGTTTTTCCTTTTTCTTGTATTTATTTGGTTGGTCAGGGCGTGAGTTGGGGTGGGTTGTCCATGTGTTATTTTTCTATGTCGGGTTGTTTGTGTTCGGCTGGGTATGATTCTCAATCAGGGGCAGCTGTAAATCGTTGTCCCTGATTGAGAATCATACTTAGGCAGCCGGGGTTCACGTGTGTTTGTGGGTGGTTGTATCTCGTGTCAGTGTTAGTACCACACGGGACTGTTTGCGGTTTTGTCACGTTTGTTGTTTTGTATATTAAGTGTTGAGTCTATGTGAATTAAAAGATGACCCCTTTCCACTCTGCATATTGGTCTGATCCTTCTCGCCTCTCCTCCTCGTCCGAGGAGGAGGATTACGACGACCGTTACAATGACGCAACAGTAACTGGAAATCGTCGAGTTACGCGTTCCGAGATGCCGTTCTGCACACCACTGTTGTACTGTGCCGTTATTTGTCTGTTTGTGGCCCGCCTGTTCCAGTAGCTTGCATGATTATTGCCATTCTCCTTCAACCTCTCATCAACAAGCTGTTTTCCTTCACAGGACTGCCGCTGACTGGATGTTTTTTTTTGCCACACCATTCTCTGTAAACCCTAGACACTGTTCCTACCCATGTGAGAGACGCAGACTCGGTCTCAACCTTTAAGTCTTTACTGAAGACTTATCTCTTCAGTAGGTCATATGATTGAGTGTAGTCTGGCCCAGGAGTGTGAAGGTGAACGGAAAGGCTCTGGAGCAACGAACCGCCCTTGCTGTCTCTCCAGGGCCGGTTCCCCTCTCTCCACTGGGATTCTCTGCCTCTAACCCTGTTACTGGGGCTGAGTCACTGGCTTGCTGGTGCTCTTTCATGCCGTCCCTAGGAGGGATGCGTCACTTGAGTGGGTTGAGTTACTGATGTGAACTTCCTGTCTGGGTTGGCGCCCCCCCTTGGTTGTGCTGTGGTGGAGATCTTTGTGGGCTATACTCGGCCTTGTCTCAGGATTGTAAGTTGGTGGTTGAGGATATCCCTCTAGTGGTGTGGGGGCTGTGCTTTGGCAGAGTGGGTGGGGTTATATCCTTCCTGTTTGGCCCTGTCCGGGGGTTTCTTCGGATGGGGCCACAGTGTCTCCTGACCGCTCCTGTCTCAGCCTCCAGTATTTATGCTGCAGTAGTTTATGTGTCGGGGGGCTAGGGTCAGTTGGTTATACCTGGAGTACTTCTCCTGTCTTATCCAGTGTCCTGTGTGAATTTAAGTATGCTCTCTCTAATTCTCTCTTTCTCTCTGAGAACCTGAGCCCTAGGACCATACGTCAGGACTACCGGGCATGCTGACACCTTGCTGTCCCCAGTCCGCCCGGCCTTGCTGCTATTCCAGTTTCAACTGTTTCTGCCTGCGGTTACGAAACCCCTACCTGTCCCAGACCTGCTGTTTTCAACTCTTAATGATCGGCTATGAAAAGCCAACTGAGATTTATTCCTGATTATTATTTGACCATGCTTGTCATTTATGAACATTTTGAAAATCTTGGCTCTCTCTAATTTTCTCCTTCTCTCTTTCTCTCGGAGGACCTGAGCCCTAGGACCATACGTCGGGACTACCGGCCGTGGTGACTCCTTGCTGCCCCCAGTCCGCCTGGCCTTGCTGGTATTCCAGTTTCAACTCTTCTGCCTGCGGTTATGGAACCCCTACCTGTCCCAGACCTGCTGTTTTCAACTCTTAATGATCGGCTATGAAAAGCCAACTGAGATTTATTCCTGATTATTATTTGACCATGCTTGTCATTTATGAACATTTTGAAAATCTTGGCTCTCTCTAATTTTCTCCTTCTCTCTTTCTTTCTCTCGGAGGACCTGGGCCCTAGGACCATGCGTCGGGACTGCCGCCCGTGGTGACTCCTTGCTGTCCCCAGTCCGCCTGGCCTTGCTGCTATTCCAGTTTCAGCTGTTCTGCCTGCGGTTATGGAACCGCCACCTGTCCCAGTTGTTTTTCAACTCTTAATGATCAGCTATGAAAAGCCAACTGAAAATTATTCATGATTATTATTTGACCATGCTTGTCACTTATGAACATTTTTGAACATCTTGGCATAGTTCTGTTATAATCTCCACCCGGCACAGCCAGAAGAGGACTGGCCACCCCTCATAGCCTGGTTCCTCTCTAGGTTTCTTCCTAGGTTTTGGCCTTTCTAGGGAGTTTTTCCTAGCCACCGTGCTTCTACACCTGCATTCTAGCTGTTTGGGGTTTTAGGCTGGGTTTCTGTACAGCACTTCGAGATATTATCTGATGTACGAAAGGCTATATAAAATAAAATTGATTGATTGATTGATTGGTTCTGTGTTAAATTCTTAGGAGGCCATTTCTGAGATACTGGAACCGGCAGGCCTGGCACCAACAAACATACCATGCTAAAAGTTGATTAGGTCACTCGTTTTGTCCGTTCAAACATTAAATCGAACAGTAACTGAATGCCTTGATGCCTTTTTAAAGTATATTCTCCTCTCCATGATCAACATGTCTTTCCAGGTCATTACCTTATGAATGTAGTCTGGAGAGAGCAGAGGCATTTTAAATGTGTTGTTCTATAGACAGAGGAGAGCTCGAGGTCGAAATGGCCAATGGACTGTGAAAAAAGGCTATAGGGAGTCGAAACGCATCACACTGAGAGGGAATCACAACAAATCACTATATGTAACTACACGAAATATGAAGGACAAATAATTTGTACTACAGTAGGTCAGTATCTGCAACAGTATATTGATAATGATCATACATTACTTTCTTGTGTGATTACAAAACACCACTACTACGCAGTGTTGGGGTAAAATTCATTTAAATTCCAATCCATTCAGAAAGTAAACCAAATTCCAATTCCAATTCCAAATGTTCCTCATTGAAAAGTGTTGAAGAGAATTGGAATTTCATTGTATTCCTGAATTGACCCCAACTCTGCTACTATGAAGTTACTAGTTAATACTATGTAACATCATGTTGTAACATCATGTTACTAGTGTAATTACAGTGTTACTACATAGCTATAAACTTCATGTAAAGCGCTATGATGGTTAATAAAGTGCCCTAACAACAACACATGATGCAACCCATGATGTCCTGTTTCAATCCCTTTCATAGTAGGCCACTTCAGCGATACACAAATTAAAGTTTTATTACAAAATTTGACACTTCCAATACACTCCTATTGAGCTGCATCAATCCAGCGTAAACACAGTAATTGCAGCTGGTTTGTACAGCAGGGTAGGAAGGAGGGGGTAAGCTATGATATGTTCAAATCTAATTGGCAAAGTCACAAGATGGTGATAAGAAGCAGTAGATGAATGTGTTATCTGTGTCTCTATGAAGCTGTGAAATGCTTCACAAGATAACGACTAAGGCCGCACTTCAAAAAGTCATCCGCATAACAGGATGACTGTGTATGACTGTATGAGTCTCAGTGCTACGCACCACCACAGCACTGTCCTCTACGTAGTAAGCAATACGATATCAACTGTGACATTAGCACTATGATGTAACTGATTAGCACTAAGACCGTCTGAATGAAATGGTCAGTCAAACTCTGCTTCCAATTTACCCATTAGTAATAACGCTTTAAATGAGAGATCCAAGATGTTAGTATTTTTCGAATCCTGGATTGCCCCATTAAGGATCGCTAATTGAAGCTCTCAAATAACAGATTTCTAAATTCCCTAAATCTGTTCATGGTCTGTGGTGCTCCTTCTCCTGAGAAAATGGTAATAGATTGTTTTCCCCATTCCACAATGTATATATGTAGGTATTGTGGCAGAGAACCACTATTTAGAAAGGGATTCCAGGATGAATATTGCCTGACAGACTTCCACTCTTCCATAAAATTCTACACCTCAGCATTTTCAGATCGGTTAATGCTTATAGGGCAATAATGCATTTTTTTCTATTTGAAAGTCTTTAGGATGTATTTAAATGAGATATTTAGTTAATGAGTTTGGGCAAACTCTGGAACAGTCTTTTAAGTATTATCATTCTCATTAATTTCAGAATTACCCACTGTGTTGTGATAGCTGTCATGGGCTTCAGACTTCAATTAACTAACTACTACATATAGGCATATATACGTGAGAGTATGCGTGTGTGTGAGTGTGCGTGAGAGTGCGTGTGTGCGCGTGCATGTGTGTGTGTGTGCGTGCGTATATGTGTGTATGTTTATTTATTTTTATTTATTTTATTTTACCGTTATTTTACCAGGTAAGTTGACTGAGAACACGTTCTCATTTGCAGCAACGACCTGGGGAATAGTTACAGGGGAGAGGAGGAGGATGAATGAGCCAATTGTAACCTGGGGATTATTAGGTGACCATGATGGTTTGAGGGCCAGATTGGGAATTTAGCCAGGACACCGGGGTTAACACCCATACTCTTACGATAAGTGCCATGGGATCTTTAATGACCTCAGAGAGTCAGGACACCCGTTTAACGTCCCATCCGAAAGACGGCACCCTACACAGGGCAGTGTCCCCAATGTCCCCAATGATTACACTTCATTGTGAAAACGTTGCAATTTACGTTTTCAGCATTTATTCTTTAACGAATAAAGAGCTAAGCCCAAGATAAATATGCAAAATCACATGACCAGCCAATATAAGCTTTCCCCCCCAAAATAATGAATTTTTGCTTTAATTCATCAACTAAACTCATGGGTTATAATGTTGGTATAAGGTGGCTTCTTCTTCCACATAGAGCAGGAGATGTAACCTGAGAGGAGGTATCTATTGTTACGTTGTGTTTCCATCTTATACAGTTTGTCGATTGGTTGTTTGATAAGACGATGTCCAAACTATCACTATAAGATTAAAAAGGGACACAATGATCCTAAAGCCCTGATGATAATACCCAAGTACCCACCAATTTAGGAACGTTACAATGATAAAGGTCTCTCTTTTTTACCACGGGCATCAGAGTGACAAGCCGATAAACATTTAGCTCGTGTTCTTCTCTGCACTGCAGCAGATCAGTTTTCTAATCAGCAAACATTTTCACTTTGTTTTCTATCATTTCATCCTCAAGTGTTGCCATGTCAGAGCCATAAGTATTTCATTACTAGTTGTATCTGTTCGGCGCCTTGTGAAGCAGCGAACAATTAACCCTCCCTTCGTAGTGATTGATACAGGCTTTGCTTTCAATTTGTTCCACTACACAGATCGTGAAATTCTGAATGTGCCCATCCTTATTGACCTACACTTTCAAACAAAGACACGATTCCATCACAAATGGCACCCTATCCCCTATACAGTGCACTACTTTTTGACCAGGACCTAAAGGGCTCTGGTCAAAAGTAATGCACTAGCTATATGGGGAATATGGTGCAATTTGGGACGCAATCAGGGCTACAATGCGATAACAAGGAATTAAAGTGAAAAGATTTGCAAAGCCATGAAATCAAGTCCGATAACACAAACTGACCAAGTGAAAATCCTCCAACTATTTCAAGTGGACTCTTGAGTTAAAAAATTGTTATCTTTTTAATTGGAACGTTTTTGGACCCCAATTCTCTCGTCAGGTGTACATTAGTTTTACTAGCCGTTACTGAGAAAAACAACAGCAATTGAAGTAATTGTCATCCTTTGTAATTGAGCACCATAATAAAACAGTGTTAGTCTGCTGAACACTTACATGTGACTTCTGCTATCAGGTCTAGACGCACAACAGTCGCTTTGTGGTGTGATTTTGTTCAGATCTGACTGACCACTTCCAGAGGTGGTCTGGGAAGCATCTTGTGCGAATTTCTCCTGTCTGGATGCAATCAGGCTACCGAAAGCGCATAGAGTGGGCAGCGCTCTAATATTTAGAAACATATTTGTTTGTTTGGCTAGAGTTATGCTTACCCGTTTGCAATCCCTTTAGCGTTGCTTGCTAGTTTACTGTCTAGCCACAGTGGTTAGCTGGCTCCATTAGTGAGCTACTGCCATCAGTTGTTGTTGTGTTATCATATTTTGTGTATTCTAACATTTGTAGAATGCATACTGACATTTGAATATAGCACGGGAAAAGGGAATCCGGACACACTGTGGACATGGTAGACAAGTTTAAATGTAGGTGAAAATGCATTACGAGTTCGGGAATTATATGATCGGAACTCTATGATCAGAATACTAAAACTGCATGAACTGTCAAAACTAAACAAGGCCAGAGAACCTTAACAACTCTACCAACTAATCCAATCAGTGTCGGGTTCTAATGTATCCTCTTCATGACCATCAGGGATTCGATCCAGCAACCTGGATCAGCAGTTTCTGGCCAAACGCTCTAACCACTAGGCTACCTGCTGCCGCAAAAGCTGATATTGTGGGGGTCTTTAACATGCATTTCAGGCGCAGACATCTTGGATTCTTACATTTTAAAGACAGCAGCTGGTATTATTGCTGAGCTGGTGGCTCACATATTTTTCCTAAGCCTCTTGTCCAATTCAATACCCTAAATGTGGAAATTAGCATAATGTCCACCCCCTACTGAAGGGTGGAGACCCTTCAGATGTAAATACCTATCGCCCTATTTATATGCTCCCTATCCTGGCCAAAGTCGTTGAATCCCTTGTGAACACTCAGTTAAAGAAGTTCCTATGGCAGAAATTATTAAATATTAAAGCATTAGACCTCTCACTAAAGGCTTCAGTCATACAAAAGCTATACTTAAATCCGAACTGGTTCTCCAGCAGATTAGTAAGAATGGCTCACCCTGTGTTCAAGAATGGCCTTTTCCTTTTATTCAGATTACAACCTCTCAGTTTCGGTTATTTGAAAATAAAATAATCTCCAAGATGTCGCTATTTCTATAACAAGCCATCGAAAGCAATTTCAGTTTAATCCACCAGAAATGACAGAACAAATATTACAACAAATATTATGGTTAAACTCAAATATACTATTTGATAAAAACTGTATTGTCACGTCCTGACCATAGTTCTTTTGTGTTTTCCTTGTTTTAGTGTTGGTCAGGACGTGAGCTGAGTGGGCATTCTATGTTGTGTGTCTAGTTTTCCCGTTTCTATGTTTGGCCTGATATGGTTCTCAATCAGAGGCGTGTGTTAGTCATTGTCTCTGATTGGGAACCATATTTAGGTAGCCTGTTTTCTGTTGGGTTTTGTGGGTGGTTGTCTTCTGTCTTCGTGTGTCTGCACCAGACAGAACTGTTTTGTTTTTTTCACATTTGTTGTTTTGTAGTGTTCACGTTTATTGTCTTTATTAAACATGATGAACACTAACCACGCTGCGCTTTGGTCCTCTCCTTCGTCCACAAAAGAAAGCAGTTACATGTATTTTTTTTTTAATCGAATAAAAACTTGGAAACTGTAAATGATATCATAAATAGGACTGGTGGAGTTGTCACACATGCAGCCAACACAATTATATGGAAATGTCTGCTCTATCCAAAACTGGAAGAGGCAAGTGGAAGGGGGAGAAAGTAAGGAACTTGTCTGTTGGCCTCGCATTAAAGACCAAAACTAGTTAAAGAAAATTGTGATGAATAAAAATGTATACCAGCGTCATTTAAGGACAAACAAATGGACAACTATGCCATACAGATTGCAAAAAAATTTGGGAAGGAATTTTTGATTTACTGATTCCATGGCTATCACGACTTCCGCCGAAGTCGGTCCCTCTCCTTGTTCGGGCACGACGTCATCGGTCTTCTAGCCATCGCTGCTCCACCTTTCATTTTCCATTTGTTTTGTCTTGTTTTCCCACACACCTGGTTCACATTCCCTCATCAGACTAAATGTATTTTACCCTCTGTTTCCCCAATGTCTGTGTGTGGAATTGTTCATTGTGTAGGGTGTTACGCTACAGGCTGGCTTGCGCTAGATTTGTTTCAAAACTAGGTTTGTTTGTTTTGTTTAATCCGGTTAATGTTACCATGGTTGTGCTTTGTGCTGCCTCGCCTGTGCCTTTGGTCCAGGGTGTATATTAAAGTTCTCCTGCTATCACCCATCTCTGCTCTCCTGCGCCTGACTTCCCGGCAACCAGTCACTCACCCCGTTACAATGGCACACGGTTTATGAACTGATACACAAAACGATGCCGGATTCAAAACGTACAGTGTTTTAAATTAAAATGATTATACAAAATTGTTGCAACCAACAGAATGTTATAAACTTGATATGGGGGATACGACCATCCCAGCTCTGCATATTTTGCTACGAAGGGACAGAATAATTAGATAATTTGTTTTGGTACTTTCCATTTGTAGCTTGTAGCTTCTTTTCAAGAATGGCTGAAAAATGTCAACATTTACCTGGAGTTAACTCTGAAAATAGCACTGCTTGGTGATCTGAAAAGTCACAGTCAATCGGTCAATAATATAATAATAATCTTTAATTTAGAACTTAGATACTACGAGAATAGAAAGGTTCAGAACTTTTGTGAAACATCACAGCACAGTTGAAAAATATATGGCAAATAGAAATCAAAACTGGATGGTGTTCAGAGATAGATGGGAGGGGTTGAGGGAACCTGAAGGGTGGGACTAAAAATAACAAAAAAACAATTTAACTAATGTAAAATATACTGTGTCTGTAAAATGTATATAGGTTCCAGTGGAGGCTCCTTAGAGGAGGAAGGGGACTATCCTCCTCTGTGAATTTCATTTAAAAAAAATGTAATTCAAAATATTTAAAAAGTTCACATTTTTGGATAAAACTACAGTAAATATAATCACGTCCCCAAATAATTGATTAAAACACACTATTTTGAAAAGAAAGTCTACAGTATCCTCAACAGCACTCAATAGGGTAGCACCATGGTGTAGCCAGAGGACAGCTAGCTTCCATTCTCCTCTGGGTACATTGTGTTCAATACAAAACCTAGGAGGCTCATGGTTCTCACCCCCTTCCATAGACTTACACAGTAATTATGGCAACGTCCTCCAACCTATCAGAGCTCTTGCAGCATGAACTGACATTTTGTCTTCCCAATCAAAGAATCAGAGAATTAATCTCGTACTGAAAGCATAAACTACAGCTAGCTAGCACTGCAGTGTATAAAACGTGATGAGTAGTTGACTCAAACAGAGAGAAAGACAATAGCTGAACAGGTTTGAAGAAATGTATTTCCATTTCCAAAATGAAGGAGAAGCAAGAGAGAAATAGAGAGATTGTCATTTTTTTTTTTACCTCTGTCATTGCCAACAAAGGGTATATAACAAAGTATTGAGATAAACTTTTGTTATTGACCAAATACTTATTTTCCACCATAATTTGCAAATAAATTCATTAAAAATCCTACAATGTTATTTTCTGGAATTTTTTTTCTCATTTTGTCTGTCATAGTTGAAGTGTACCTATGATGAAAATTACAGGCCTCTCTCATCTTTTTAAGTGGGAGAACTTGCACAATTGGTGGCTGACTAAATACTTTTTTCCCCCACTGTATATATAGTATGTATGAGCAGGAAGAAGAAGCCAACCATGTTGACCACACCGGTCTCGTCGCGTGCGCGAGCGTTGCAAAATAAATTTACACATACATGTTACTCAATCATTGCATCCACACTGCTCGCGCGCGCCAATGAGCATCTGCGATGCCGACAGCGCTAAAATAGAAGTCAGTTCTATTTGTGACGCTGAACGTGGTGCAAGTCCTGCCTCTCCCATCTCCTCATTGGTTTACAGAAGCAGATACCCATGTGCCATCTCCTCATTGGTTATACCCACGTGGGTGATTGAAAGATGAACTGAGGTTGGTCGATCGAGGTAATACACCTATGAAAGTTAGATGCAATCACCATATAAAGTCCAAAGAAGAAAAAGCCTGGAAGGTGGAGAGATGACTAGAAACGATTCGGTTGACCGTTTTATGTGTGGATTAATTGTCGGAGTAGAGGACCTTGTGCATTTCAGGTAAAATAACAACTCAACGTTTATATCCCATGACAAATGAGCTAGCAACAGCAAGCTAGCTAAATGGGACAAATTAGCTAGCAACAGCAAGCTAGCTAGCTAAATTGCCACAAATGTTTAATGCTTTTCAACCTGTCCCCAAATTAGTATAATTGGTTCAGAGTTTGTTTTGATATTTCAACCTGCGTGTCGTGATCGCGTTTGGTCTGGGGGGACAAAATCAATTTGCGCACGATGGCGCATGCGCGCGTCCGGTTTGGGTATGGTGTTGATGTTGTTGTCCATTAGTTTACTCAAATTATGGAATGGGTGGTAGGGTTAGGGAAAAATAATAAAGGAAAATATATTCATATATTTAAAATAATATACACTGAACAAAAATATAAACGCAACATGTAAAGTGTTGGTCCCATGTTTCATGAGCTGATATAAAAGATCCCAGAAATGTTCCATTTGCACAAAAAGATTATTTCTCTCAAATTTTGTTTACATTCCTGTTAGTGAGCATTTATTCTTTGCCAAGATAATCCATCTACCTGACAGGTGTGGCATATCAAGAAGCTGATTAAACAACATGATCATTACACAGGTGCTGGTGACAATAAAAGGCCACTCTAAAATGTGCAGTTTTGTCACACAACGCCACAGATGTCTCAAGTTTTGAGGGGGTGTGTAATTGGCATGCTGACTGCAGTAATGTCCACCAGAGCTGTTGCCAAATAATTGAATGATGATTTCTCTACCATAAGTCGCCTCCAATGTCGTTTTAGAGAATTTGTGTGGGTGAACAGTTTGCTGATGTCAACGTTGTGAACAGAGTGTCCCATGGTGGCAGTGGGGTTATGGTATGAGCAGGCATAAGCTACGGAGAACGAACACAATTGCATTTTATTGATAGCAATTTCACTGCACGAAAATCCCGCATCGAGATCCTGAGGCCCATATCTTTTTTTTTAGGTATCTGTATTCCCAGTCTTGTGAAATCCATAGATTAGGGCCTAATTAATGTATTTAAATTGACTGATTTCCTCATATGACCTTGAACTCAGTAAAATCTTTGAAATTGTTGAATGTTGCGTTAATATTTTTGGTCAGTATATATATTTATAAAAAATATACAGTAGCAGTCAAAAGTTTGGACACAACTACTTATTCCGAGTTTTTTTTTTAGTTTTTTTTACTATTTTCTACATTGTAGAAAAATAGTGAAGGCATCAAAACTGTGAAATAACACATATGGAATCACGTAGTAATGAAAAAATTGTTAAACAAATCTAAATATAGGCCTCCCGAGTGCCACTAGAGATTCTTGTTTCGAGTACAGGCTCTGTCGCAGCCGGCCGCGACCAGGAGACCCATGGGGCGGTGCACAATTGGCCCAGCGTCGTCCGGGTTAGGGGAGGGTTTGGCCGGCAGGGATGTCCTTGTCCCATTGCGCACTAGTGACTCCTGTGGCGACCAGGTGCAGTGCACGCTGACACGGTTGCCAGGTGCACGGTGTTTCCTCTGACACATTGGTGCGGCTGGCTTCCGGGTTAAGTGTGCATTGTGTCAAGAAGCAGTGCGGCTTGGCTGGGTTGTGTTTTGGAGGACGCACGGCTCTCGACCTTCGCCTCTCCCGAGTCCGTACGGGAGTTACAGCAATGAGACAAGACTGTAACTACCAATTGGATACCACTAAATTGTGGAGAAAAAGGGGTTCAAGTAAAAAAAAACTAAAAAACAAATCAAAATATATTTTATATTTGAGATTCATCAAAGTAGCCACCCTTTGCCTTGATGACAGCTTTGCACACTCTTGGCATTCTCTCAACAAGCATCATGAAGTAGTCACCTGAAATGCATTTCAATTAACAGACGTGTGTTGTTGAAATTAATTTGTGGAATTTCTTTCTTTCTTAATGTGTTTGAGCCAATCAGTTGTGTTGTGACAAGGTAGGGCGGGTATTAGAGGTTGACCGATTTATCGGCATGGCCGAGGAGACTGCATGGCAGGCTGACCACCTGTTACGCGAGTGCAGCATCAAAAGGACCTTGTGGCTGCAAGGAGCCAAGGTAAGTTGCTAGCTATCATTAAACTTATCTTAGAAAAAACAATCAATCTTAACATAATCACTACTTAACTACACATGGTTGATGATATTACTAGTTTAATTAGCTTGTCCTGCATTCCATATAATCAATGAGGTGCCTATTAATTTATCATCGAATCACAGCCTACTTCAACTTCACCAAATGAGTGATGATTTAACAAAAGTGCTTTCGCGAAAAAAGCACAATCGTTGCATCAATGTACCTAACCATAAACATCAATGCCTGTCTTAAAATCAATACACAAGTATATTTAGTTAAACAATTTTGTTAGCAGGCAATATTAACTAGGGAAATTGTGTCACTTCTCTTGCGTTCAGTGCAAGCAAAGTCAGGGTATAAGCAGCAGTTTGGGCCGCCTGGCTCGTTGCGAACTGTGTGAAGACTATTTCTTCCAAACAAAGACCGTAACTACTTTGCCAGAATTTTACATAATTATGACATAATATTGAAGGTTGTGCAATGTAACAGCAATATTAAGACTTAGGGTTGCCACCCGTTCGATAAAATACGGAACGGTTACGTATTTCACTGAAAGAATAAACGTTTTGTTTTCGAAATGATAGATTCCGGATTTGACCATATTAATGACCTAAAGCTCGTATTTCTGTGTGTTCATTATATTATAATTAAGTCTATGATTTGATAATTGATAGAGCAGTCTGACATAGCGGTGGTAGGCAGCAGCAGGCTTGTAAACATTTATTCAAACAGCACTTTCCTGTGTTTGCCAGCAGCTCTTAGCAATGCTTAAAGCACAGCACTGTTTATGACTTCATGCCTATCAACTCCCGAGATTAGACTAGCAATACTATAGTAACTATAAGAACATCCAATAGTCAAAGGTATATGAAATACAAATGGTATAGAGAGAAATTGTCCTACAATTCCTATAAAAACTGCAACCTCAAACTTCTTAACTGGGAATATTGAAGACTCATGTTAAAAGGAACCACCAGCTTTAATATGTTCTCATGTTCTGAGCAAGGAACTTAAACATGAGCTTTTTTACATGGCACATATTGCACTTCTTTCTTCTCCAACACTGTCTTTTTGCATTATTTAAACCAAATTGGACATCTTTCATTATTTATTTGAGACTAAATTGATTTGATTTAGGTATTGTATTAGGTTAAAATAAAAGGGTTCATTGTTCATTCAGTATTGTTGTAATTGTCATTATTACAAATATACAGTTGAACTCGGAACTTTACATACACTTAGGTTGGAGTCATTGAAACTCGTTTTTCAACCACTCCACAAATTTCTTGTTAACAAAATATAGTTTTGGCAAGTCGGTTAGGACATCTACTTTGTGCATGACACAAGTAATTTTTCCAACAATTGTTTAAAGACAGATTATTTCACTTATAACTCACTGTATCACAATTCCAGTGGGTCAGAAGCTAAATTGACTGTGCCTTTAAATAGCTTGGACAATTCCAAGAAATTATGTCATGGCTTTAGAAGATTCTGATAGACTAATTGACTTAATTTGAGTCAATTGGAGGTGTACCTGTGGATGTATTCCAAGTCCTACCTTCAAACTCTGTGCCTCTTTGCTTGACATCATGGGAAAGTAAAAAGAAATCAGCCAAGATCTCAGAAAAAGAATTGTAGCCTCCACAAGTCTGGTTCATCCTTGGGAGCAATTTCCAAATGCCTGAAGGTACCACGTTCATCTGTACAAACAATAGTACGCAAGTATAAGCACCATGGGACCACACAGCCGTCATACCGCTCAGGAAGGAGACGTGTTCTGTCTCCTAGAGATGAACGTACTTTTGTGTGAAAAGTGCAAATCAATCCCAGAACAACAGCGAAGGACCTTGTGCAGATACTGGAGGAAACAGGAACAAAAGTATCTATATCCACAGTAAAATTAGTCATATATCGACATAACATGAAAGGCCGCTCAGCAAGGAAGAAGCCACTGCTCCAAAACCGCCATAAAAAGGCCAAACTACGGTTTGCAACTGTACATGGGGACAAAGATCGTACTTTTTGGAGAAATGTCCTTTGGTCTGATGAAACAAAAATAGAACTGTTTGGCCATAATCGTTATGTTTGGAGGAAAAAGGGGATGCTTGCAAGCCGAAGAACACCATCCCAACCGTGAAGCACAGGGTGGCAGCATCATGTTGTGGGGGTGCTTTGCTGCAGGAGGGACTGGTCCACTTCACAAAATAGATGGCATCATGAGGAATGTCACGTTCCTGACCTGTTTTATGTTATTTTTGTATGTGTTTAGTTGGTCAGGGCGTGAGTTGGGGTGGGCATTCTATGTTTTGTGTTTCTTGTTTAGGTCACTTGTAATTAGCCTTATATGGTTCTCAATCAGGGACAGGTGTTTGACGTTTTCCTCTGATTGAGAACCATATAAAGGTTGGCTGTTCACAATGTTTGTTTGTGGGTGATTGTCTTCTGTGTCTGTGTCTGCGCACCACACGGGACTGTTTTCGGTTTGTTCGTTCGTTAGTTGTAGTCTGTACCTGTTTGTGCGTTCTTCATGTTATATGTAAGTTCTCATGTTTTAGGTCAGTCTATGTCGTTTGTTGTTTTGTAATTTTCCAAGTGTTTTTCGTGTTCGTCGTTGTCTTTCAATAAATTCATTATGTATTCACAACCCGCTGCATTTTGGTCCTCCGATCCTTCTCTCCTCTCCTCGTCCGAGGAGGAGGAAGATCTAGACACCCGTTACAAGGATGGAAAATTATGTGGATATATTGAAGCAACATCTCAAGACATTAGTCAGGAAGTTAAAGATTGGTCGCAAATGGGTCTTCCAAATGGAGTGTATGTAAACGTCTGACCCACTGGGAATGTGATGAAAGAAATAATGCTGAAATATATCATTCTCGCTACAATTATTCTGACATTTCACATTCTTAAAATAAAGTGGTGATCCTAACTGACCTAAGACAGGGAATTTGAACTAGGATTAAATGTCAGGAATTGTGAAAACCTGAGTTTAAATGTATTTGGCTATGGTGTATGTAAACTTCCAACTTCAACTGTATATATAGAAATCAGACGATTAATCGGTATCGGCTTTTTTTGGTCCTCCAATAATCGGTACTGGCGTTGAAAAATCATAATCGGTCGACCTCTAGTGGATATACAGAAGATAGACCTATTTGGTAAAAGACCAAGTCCATATTAGGGCAAGAACAGCTCAAATAAGCAAAGAGAAAAGACAGTCCATCATTATTTTAAGACATGAAGGTCAGTCAATCAGGAACAGTCGCAAATACAATCAAGCGCTATGATGAAACTGGCTCTCATGAGGACCGCCACAGGAGAGGAAGACACAGAGTTACCTCTGCTGCAGAGGATATGTTCATTAGAATAACTGCACCTTTGATTGCAGCCCAAATAAATGCTTCACAGAGTTCAAGTGACACGAGCCTTCCAGATGAGCTCAACTACTTCTAAGCTCACTTCGAGGCAAATGGCACTGAAACATGCATGAGAGCACCAGCTGTTCCGGAAGACTGTGTGATCACGCTCTCTGCAGCCGATGTGAGTAACACCTTTACACAGGTCACCATTCACAAGGCCGCGGGGCCAGATGGATTACAAGGACGTGTACTCTGAGCATGCGCTGACCAACTGGCAAGTGTCTTCACTGACATTTTCAACCTCTCCCTGTCCGAGTCTGTAATACCAACATATTTTAAGCAGACCACCATAGTGCCTGTGCTCAAGAACACCAAGGTAACCTGCCTAAATGACTACCGACCCATAGCACTCATGTCTTTAGCCATGGAGACAGCCTATAGGGAGGAGGTCAGAAACCTTGCCGTGTTGTGCCAGGACAACAACCTCTCCCTCAACGTGATCAAGACAAAGGAGATGATTGTGGACTACAGGAAAAAGAGGACCGAGCACACCCCCATTCTCATCGTCGGGGCTGCAGCGGAACAGGTTGAGAGCTTCAAGTTCCTTGGCGTCCACATCCCCAACAAACTAACATGGTCCAAGTACACCAAGACAGTCGTGAAGAGGCCATGACAAAATGTATTCCCCCTGAGGAGACTAAAAAGATTTGGCATGGGTCCTCAGATCCTCAAAAGGTTCTACAGCTGCACCATCATGAGCATTCTGACTGGTTGCATCACTGCCTGGTATGGCAAATGCTCGGACTCCGAGCAAGGCAATACAGAGGGTAGTGCGAACAGCCCAGTACATCACTGGGGCCAAGCTCCCTGCCATCCCTGACCTCTATAACAGCCAGTGTCAGAGGAAGGCCCTAAACATTGCCAAAGACTGCAGCCACTCTAGTCATAGACTGTTCTCTCTGCTACCTTACGGCAAGCGGTACCGGAGTGCCAAGTCTTGGTCCAAGAGGCTTCTAAACAGCTTCTACCCCCAAGCCATAAGACTCCTGAACAAATAATCAAATGGCTACCCAGACAATTTGCATTGCCCCCCTCTTTTACACCGCTGCTACTCTCTGCTGTCATCTATCCACATGTACATATTACCTCAACTCACCGGTGCCACCGCACATTGACTCTGTACCGGTACCCCCCTGTATATAGTCTCACTATTGTTATTTTACTGCTGCTGTCACGCCCTGACCTTAGAGCACCTTTTTATGTCTCTATTTGGTTTGGTCAGGGTGTGATTTGGGTGGGCATTCTATGTTCTTTATTTCTATGTTTTGTATTTCTATGTTTGGGCCGGGTATGGTTCTCAATCAGGGACAGCTGTCATTCGTTGTCTCTGATTGGGAATCATACTTAGGCAGCCTTTCTTCCTTTGGTGTTTATGGGTAGTTGACTTTGTTAGGGGCATTATAGCCCAAGTTAAGCTTCACGGCCGTTTTTATGTTTATTGTTTTGTTGGCAACATCATTATAATGAAAGTATGTCCGCTCACCACGCTGCACCTTGGCCTTCCTTGAACGACGGCCATGACAGAACTACCCACCACCAAAGGACCAAGCAGCGTGGCCAGGAGGAGCAGGGATCCTGGGCCCGGGAGAAGAGAGAGTGGAGGACATCTTGGACATGGGAGCAGGTTATGGCAGGGGACAAGACCCTGCCATGGAAACAGGCGGAAGTAGCGAGGGAGGAACGACAACGAGACCAGGAGTCACGGCAACGAAGCAGGCGCGAGAGGCAGCAGCCCCCCAAAATTTGGGGGGGGCACATGAGGTGATTGGCTGAGTCAGGTTGGAGACCTGAGCCAACTCCTCGTGCTTACCGTAGGGAGCGTGGTACTGGTCAGGCACCGTGTTATGCGGTGGAGCGCACGGTGTCTCCAGTGCGCGTTCACAGCCCGGTGCGCTACATTCCAGCTCCCCGCATCGGCCGGGCTAGAGTGGGCATCCAGCCAGGACGGATGGTGCCGGCTCAGCGCACGAAGGCCTCCAGTGACGATCCATGGCACGGAGCCTCCAGCGACGATCCATGGCACGGAGCCTCCAGCGACGATCCATGGCACGGAGCCTCCAGCAACGATCCATGGCACGGAGCCTCCAGCGACGGTCTCCGGTCCGGAGCCTCCAACGACGGTCCCCGGTCCGGAGCCTCCAACGACGGTCCCCGGTCCGGAGCCTCCAACGACGGTCCCCGGTCCGGAGCCTCCAGCGACGGTCTCCGGTCCGGAGCCTCCAGCGAAGGTTATTGTTTTGTTGGCGACATCATTATAGTAAAAGTATGTCCGCTCACCATGCTGCACCTTGGTCTTCCTTGAACCATGGTCGTGACAGATGTGTTTTAATTACTTGTTACTTTTATTTCTAATTTCTAATTCCTATCCGTATTTATTTTAAATGTTTTAACTGCATTGCTGGTTAGGGGCTCGTAAGTAAGCATTTCACTGTAAGGTGAATTCGGCGCATGTGACTAATAAAATTTGATTTGATTGGAAGTATCAGACACATCTTAACATGAACTGTTCAGAGGAGACTGAATCAGAAACCACTACTAAAGGACAACAATCAGAAGAAGAGTCTTGCTTGGGCCAAGAAACACGAGCAATGGACATTAGACCGGTGGAATTCTGTCCTTTGGTCTGATGAGTCCAAATCTGAGTGCTGCATCAGATGACCTGGCCTCCACAATCACCGACCTCATGGTTTGGGATGAGTTGGACCGCAGAGTGAAGAAAAGCAGCCAACAAGTGCTCAGCATATGTGGGAACTCCTTCAAGACTGTTTGAAAAGCATTCCTCATGAAACTGGTTGAGAGAAGGCCAAGAGTGTGCAAAGCTGTCATCAAGACAAAGGTTGGCTACTTTGAAGAATCTAAAATATGAAATATATTTTGATATGTTTAACACTTTTTTGGTTACTACATGATTCCATATGTGTTATTTCATAGTTTTGATATCTTCACTATTATTCTACAATGTAGAAAATAGTAAAAATAAAGAAAAACCCTTGAATGAGTAGGTGTTTCCAAGCTTTTGACTGGTACTGTATATGTATAGAAAATTGCATAGATGCGGTAAAGGATTGCCCCACATTCTGATCTAACAAAGTGGATATTTGTCAAATCATGATTTATGGATTGTAACAGGCCAACAATGTGGTTATTTACGTCCGTTGTGGATTTATTTGGCTATTTTTGCTGCATTACATTTAGAAGTTGTCTCTTTTCGGGTTTAGAAGAAGTGACTGCTAAATGCTAACTTGCGTTCGTATAAGCTGGTTAACGTAGCTAGCATACAGGAATCAGTGGTGGTAATCTAAGTCGTTTTTAACTGTAATGCAGTTGATTGGTAATGATGACATGTGTTGGGGTTAACATCCATACAAGCATTATCGTTATCTCAGGACCAATCCCATCTCCTCACCGTTGTGGGACTGAGAGTTTAAGTCGTATGTGGTCTTTTCATCTATGGCTAATGCATCTTTCTAAAAACATGGGCATGTCATTTGTTGACAATTTTGATTGTTTTTGGAAAAAGCAGAGGTACTTTGTCAATGATGGAATTCATCTGGGTGAAAATGGTGTCCGCCTGCTATCATCCAAAATTGAAAAGGTACTTAAACAATCAAAATGATATAGGGCTAGTCCCAGAATTGCTATAACAAGTATTGT
The DNA here is from genome assembly GCF_029448725.1 of Salvelinus fontinalis. Classification (NCBI taxonomy): domain Eukaryota; kingdom Metazoa; phylum Chordata; class Actinopteri; order Salmoniformes; family Salmonidae; genus Salvelinus; species Salvelinus fontinalis. The sequence continues at coordinate 19,712,686 of NC_074680.1, forward strand.
AGCAGACCGTTAAACCACATGTTTTCATAAACATAGGGCTGATGTACTTAGTAATCTTGTCCCCCTTCACCTGGTTCACACTGGCGACTATACTTGTGTAAAAACCTCAAGTACCCCGGTCGATATCAACAATCCACATGTTTTTAAAAACTGTAAGGGACGTTTTACATTTGAATATACGTAGCATATTGTCCAATTTTGATTTTATTAAGAATTTAGTTTGTCAGGCTAGTCCTGATTTCTTTGTTTTATCTGAAACTTGGTTATCAAGGAAGTCTAATGATGCAGATATTGCACTGGATGTGTACAATGTTTTTAGAGCTGACAGGATGAGTAGAGAGGAAGGAGTGGCTATCTATGCTAAAAATTACCTCTCCATTGCACTAATTAATCTGTCTCCATTCCAAATAATTTTGAAGTGTTAGCTCTAAGTTTTACATTAGGTAACAACTGTAAAGTTACAATTGTTGGAGTATGCTTAGCCATTTAACAGAATTATTAGCCACGTTTATATTAACTGAAGTCATTTTCCTAGGATATTTTAACTTTGATTGGAAAACACAGGACTCAGACAGTTTAAGACTTTTGTACTGAGGTAAATCTCACAGAATTAGTCACTGAGCCAACAAGGCCAAATCTTAAGGTACAGACAAAGTCCTCATTGCTTGATTATAAACTCAGCAAAAAAGAAATGTCCTCTCACTGTCAACTGCGTTAATTTTTAGCAAACTTAACATGTGTAAATATTTGTATGAACATAACAAGATTCAACAACTGAGACATAAACTGAACAAATTCCACAGACATGTGACTAACAGAAATGTAATAATTTGTACCTGAACAAAGCGGGGGTCAAAATCAAAAGTAACAGTCAGTATCTGGTGTGGCCACCATTAAGTGGCCGCATTAAGTATTCCAGTGCATCTCCTCCTCATGGACTGCACCAGATTTGCCAGGTCTTGCTTTGAGATGTTACCCTATTCTTCCACCAAGGCACCTGCAAGTTCCCGGACATTTCTGGGGGTAATAGCCCTAGCCCTCACCCTCCGATCCAACAGGTCCCAGACGTGCTCAATGGGATTGAGATCTGGGCTCTTCGCTGGCCATGGCAGAACACTGACATTCATGTCTTGCAGGAAATCACGCATAGAACGAGCAGTATGGCTGGTGGCATTGTCATGCTGGAGGGTCATTTCAGGATGAGCCTGCAGAAAGGGTACCACATGAGGGAGGAGGATGACTTCCCTGTAACGCACAGCGTTGAGATTGCCTGCAATGACAACAAGCTCAGTCCGATGATGCTGTGACACACCGCCCCAGACCATGACGGACCCTCCACCTCCAAATCGATCCCGCTCCAGAGCACAGGCCTCGGTGTAACGCTCATTCCTTCGACAATAAACGCAAATTGGTGAGACAAAACCGCGACTCGTTAGTGAAGACCACTTTTTGCCAGTCCCTATGGTCCTGGGTTTGTGCCCATAGGCGACGTTGTTGCCTTACAACAGGCCTAAAAGCCCTCAGTCCAGCCTCTCTCAGCCTATTGTGGACAGTCTGAGCACTGATGGAGGGATTGTGCGTTCCTGGTGTAACTTGGGCAGTTGTTGTTGCCATCCTGTACCTGTCCTGCAGGTGTGATGTTCGGATGTACCGATCCTGTGCAGGTGTTGTTGCACGTGGTCTGCCACTGCGAGGACGATCAGCGGTCCGTCCTGTCTCCCTGTAGCACTGTCTTAGGCGTCTCACAGTACGGACATTAAAATGTATTGCCCTGGCCACATCTGCAGTCCTCATGCCTCCTTGCAGCATGCCTAAGGCACGTTTACGCAGATGAGCAGGAACCCTGGGCATCTTTCTTTCGTTTTTTTTCAGAGTCAGTAGAAAGGCCTCTTTAGTGTCCTAAGTTTTCATAACTGTGACCTTACATTGCCCGTAAGCTGTTAGTGTCTTAACGAACGTTCCACAGGTGCATGTTCATTGTTTATGGTTCATTGAACAAGCATGGGAAACAATATTTAAACCCTTTACAATGAAGATCTGTGAAGTTATTTGAATTTTTATGAATTATTTTTGAAAGACAGGGTCCTGAAAAAGGGACATTTATTTTATTGCTGAGTTTATACTAACAAATGCACCTGAGAAGTATAGAGCTAGGGTAGTATTTCCACTAGGTGTCAGTGATCACTGCCCCATTGTATGTGTTACAGAAGTCAAAATTCATAGGGCCTAACCTTGTATTATCACAAAAAGAAATTACAGAAACTTTAGTGAACAAGCTTTCTTACAGGATCTTTCCCATTGTAATATTGAATCTAATTGTAATATACATGGAGCCAGGTTGGCGTTAGAAACATTTACGAGTATTTTTATTTCCATTGCCGATAAACACACTCCATGCACTAAGGTTAGAGTAAAGAATAGATCAAACCCATGGTTTAATTCGGACATTTCTGATGCTTCGTAAAAAAGCTGTAGCATGGGCTAAGGCTAGAGAAACTTATTCCAGCTCTGACTGGCTGACTTTTAGGCACCTGAGAAACCTGGGCATCAGACTTGTTAGAAGAACAAAATCGGATTACTATGTGACTAGCTTAAATGATTGTTATGGGAATCCAGCCAAATTCTGGAAAGTAGTTAAAACATTAAAGGACAATATGCACTCCACACTCCCAAATCAGATAGGGTTGGATACTGGACTCTACACTCCCAAATCAGAAAGGTTGGATACTGGACTCTACACTCCCAAATCAGATAGGGTTGGATACTGGACTCTACACTCCCAAATCAGATAGGGTTGGATACTGGACTCTACACTCCAAAATCAGATAGGGTTGGATCCTGGACTCTACACTCCCAAATCAGATAGGGTTGGATACTGGACTCTACACTCCCAAATCAGATAGGGTTGGATACTGGACTCTACACTCCCAAATCAGATAGGGTTGGATACTGGACTCTACACTCCCAAATCAGATAGGGTTGGATACTGGACTCCACACTCCCAAATCAGATAGGGTTGGATACTGGACTCTACACTCCCAAATCAGATAGGGTTGGATACTGGACTCTACACTCCCAAATCAGATAGGGTTGGATACTGGACTCTACACTCCCAAATCAGATAGGGTTTGATACTGGACTCTACACTCCCAAATCAGATAGGGTTGGATACTGGACTCTACACTCCCAAATCAGATAGGCTTGGATACTGGACTCTACACTCCCAAATCAGATAGGGTTGGATACTGGACTCCACACTCCCAAATCAGATAGGGTTGGATACTGGACTCTACACTCCCAAATCAGATAGGGTTGGATACTGGACTCTACACTCCCAAATCAGATAGGGTTGGATACTGGACTCTACACTCCCAATCAGATAGGGTTGGATACTGGACTCTACACTCCCAAATCAGATAGGGTTGGATACTGGACTCTACACTCCCAAATCAGATAGGGTTGGATACTGGACTCTACACTCCCAAATCAGATAGGGTTGGATACTGGACTCTACACTCCCAAATCAGATAGGCTTGGATACTGGACTCTACACTCCCAAATCAGATAGGGTTGGATACTGGACTCTACACTCCCAAATCAGATAGCCTTGGATACTGGACTCTACACTCCCAAATCAGATAGGGTTGGATACTGGACTCTACACTCCCAAATCAGATAGGGTTGGATACTGGACTCTATACTCCCAAATCAGATAGGGTTGGATACTGGACTCTACACTTCCAAATCAGATAGGGTTGGATACTGGACTCTACACTCCCAAATCAGATAGGGTGGGATACTGGACTCTACACTCCCAAATCAGATAGGGTTGGATACTGGACTCTACACTCCCAAATCAGATAGGGTTGGATACTGGACTCTACACTCCCAAATCAGATAGGGTTGGATACTGGACTCTACACTCCCAAATCAGAGAGGGTTGGGTACTGGACTCTATACTCCCAAATCAGATAGGGTTGGATACTGGACTCTACACTCCCAAATCAGATAGGGTTGGATACTGGACTCTACACTCCCAAATCAGATAGGGTTGGATACTGGACTCTACACTCCCAAATCAGATAGGGTTGGATACTGGACTCTACACTCCCAAATCAGATAGGGTTGGATACTGGACTCTACACTCCCAAATCAGATAGGGTTGGATACTGGACTCTACACTCCCAAATCAGATAGGGTTGGATACTGGACTCTACACTCCCAAATCAGATAGGGTTGGATACTGGACTCTACACTCTCAAATCAGATAGGCTTGGATACTGGACTCTACACTCCCAAATCAGATAGGGTTGGATACTGGACTCTACACTCCCAAATCAGATAGGGTTGGATACTGGACTCTACACTCCCAAATCAGATAGGGTTGGATACTGGACTCTACACTCCCAAATCAGATAGGGTTGGATACTGGACTCTACACTCCCAAATCAGATAGGGTTGGATACTGGACTCTACACTCCCAAATCAGATAGGGTTTGATACTGGACTCTACACTCCCAAATCAGATAGGGTTGGATACTGGACTCTACACTCCCAAATCAGATAGGCTTGGATACTGGACTCTACACTCCCAAATCAGATAGGGTTGGATACTGGACTCCACACTCCCAAATCAGATAGGGTTGGATACTGGACTCTACACTCCCAAATCAGATAGGGTTGGATACTGGACTCTACACTCCCAAATCAGATAGGGTTGGATACTGGACTCTACACTCCCAATCAGATAGGGTTGGATACTGGACTCTACACTCCCAAATCAGATAGGGTTGGATACTGGACTCTACACTCCCAAATCAGATAGGCTTGGATACTGGACTCTACACTCCCAAATCAGATAGGGTTGGATACTGGACTCTACACTCCCAAATCAGATAGCCTTGGATACTGGACTCTACACTCCCAAATCAGATAGGGTTGGATACTGGACTCTACACTCCCAAATCAGATAGGGTTGGATACTGGACTCTATACTCCCAAATCAGATAGGGTTGGATACTGGACTCTACACTTCCAAATCAGATAGGGTTGGATACTGGACTCTACACTCCCAAATCAGATAGGGTGGGATACTGGACTCTACACTCCCAAATCAGATAGGGTTGGATACTGGACTCTACACTCCCAAATCAGATAGGGTTGGATACTGGACTCTACACTCCCAAATCAGATAGGGTTGGATACTGGACTCTACACTCCCAAATCAGAGAGGGTTGGGTACTGGACTCTATACTCCCAAATCAGATAGGGTTGGATACTGGACTCTACACTCCCAAATCAGATAGGGTTGGATACTGGACTCTACACTCCCAAATCAGATAGGGTTGGATACTGGACTCTACACTCCCAAATCAGATAGGGTTGGATACTGGACTCTACACTCCCAAATCAGATAGGGTTGGATACTGGACTCTACACTCCCAAATCAGATAGGGTTGGATACTGGACTCTACACTCCCAAATCAGATAGGGTTGGATACTGGACTCTACACTCCCAAATCAGATAGGGTTGGATACTGGACTCTACACTCTCAAATCAGATAGGCTTGGATACTGGACTCTACACTCCCAAATCAGATAGGGTTGGATACTGGACTCTACACTCCCAAATCAGATAGGGTTGGATACTGGACTCTACACTCCCAAATCAGATAGGGTTGGATACTGGACTCTACACTCCCAAATCAGATAGGGTTGGATACTGGACTCTACACTCCCAAATCAGATAGGGTTGGATACTGGACTCTACACTCCCAAATCAGATAGGGTTTGATACTGGACTCTACACTCCCAAATCAGATAGGGTTGGATACTGGACTCTACACTCCCAAATCAGATAGGCTTGGATACTGGACTCTACACTCCCAAATCAGATAGGGTTGGATACTGGACTCCACACTCCCAAATCAGATAGGGTTGGATACTGGACTCTACACTCCCAAATCAGATAGGGTTGGATACTGGACTCTACACTCCCAAATCAGATAGGGTTGGATACTGGACTCTACACTCCCAATCAGATAGGGTTGGATACTGGACTCTACACTCCCAAATCAGATAGGGTTGGATACTGGACTCTACACTCCCAAATCAGATAGGGTTGGATACTGGACTCTACACTCCCAAATCAGATAGGGTTGGATACTGGACTCTACACTCCCAAATCAGATAGGCTTGGATACTGGACTCTACACTCCCAAATCAGATAGGGTTGGATACTGGACTCTACACTCCCAAATCAGATAGCCTTGGATACTGGACTCTACACTCCCAAATCAGATAGGGTTGGATACTGGACTCTACACTCCCAAATCAGATAGGCTTGGATACTGGACTCTACACTCCCAAATCAGATAGGGTTGGATACTGGACTCTACACTCCCAAATCAGATAGGCTTGGATACTGGACTCTACACTCCCAAATCAGATAGGGTTGGATACTGGACTCTACACTCCCAAATCAGATAGGGTTGGATACTGGACTCTATACTCCCAAATCAGATAGGGTTGGATACTGGACTCTAAACTCCCAAATCAGATAGGGTTGGATACTGGACTCTACACTCCCAAATCAGATAGGGTTGGATACTGGACTCTACACTCCCAAATCAGATAGGGTTGGATACTGGACTCCACACTCCCAAATCAGATAGGGTTGGATCCTGGACTCTACACTCCCAAATCAGATAGGGTTGGATCCTGGACTCTAGACTCCCAAATCAGATAGGGTTGGATACTGGACTCATTACTGATAAGAATGCCATTGCTAATGCCTTCAACAATCACTTCATTGCAGCAGGCAATCTTTTTGAGAAAATGTCGACCACAAATGAAGGAAGAAAAGATACATATGAAAGGATTATGCATGAGCATGCTAATACTGATGGTCAGGGTTTCTCACTAAGCCTCTTCACGGAGAAGAAAGTTATTGATGCCTCGCTAGCCATAGACACTAAGAAAGCAACAGGGGCTGACAAACTTGACCCAGGGTTTCTGGCTAGAGCTGCACCACTTATCTCTGGTGCTCTTACTCATATTTTTAACCTCACATAGACCATTGAAGGCTTTCGATACAGTTGATCATTCTCTTCTGCCTGAGAGACTGACCTCATTGGGGTTGGCCTCAGATACATGTTTGTGGTTTCAGAATTATCTCAGTGATAGATCTCAGGCTATTATTGCAGATGTGGTAAAATCAGATTTTGTCACTGTTCACAAAGGAGTCCCACAAGGTTCGATTTTAGATCCTTTATTATTCACTATATACATAAATGATATCTGTAACTCAGTGAAAAAATGCAACTTTGATTTCTATACTGATGGCAGTGCTATATACAAAAGCCCCATCACTCCCTCAAGCATTTACATTCCTGCAGTCTGACTTTCAATTGCTTCAAGATGAACTTGTAGATCTTAGGCTGATGCTTAATTCAGCATATGGTATTTGTATATGGTATTCACGCTCCAAAAGTATACAATTGGAAAATGTGAACATTGCTACCCATGATGGCTCTCTTTGGAACGTGTTCCCACCTGTAAATACCTTGGAATTTGGTTAAATGATAATCTCTCTTTTAAAAACTCATATACCTGAGTTGGTAAAGAAGCTGAAATTGAGAATTAAATTTTTTTATAAAAAAGAAAGGAAATTGTACAGGCCACTTTTATGTCAGTGCTTGATTATGGTGATGTTTTATATATGCTTGGATCAGCATCAGTACTGAAGAAATTAGATGCAGTGTATCATGCAGCGTTGCGCTTTGTTACTGGTGCAAACTTTTGCACACCTCATTGCCTTTTGTACACTTCGGGTGGCTCGGACTCCCTGACTTTTAGAAGGACCAGACACTGGTTGATATTTGTCTATAATGCTGTCTTACAGAAACTTCCTAATTATCTTAACTCAACAATCCAGTGGTCAAACAGTATTTATCAGACTCGTTCACAGGACATGCTAGTGCTAGAGATAACCTGGATTCACTCTGAGTTAGGCAAAACGGCATTTGAATATCATGCTCCACATTCATGGAATGAATTGCAGAGAGAACTCCAGTTAGATGTTTTGGTGCCTGTAAGACAGTTTAAATGCACATTACATGAACTGTTTATTAGAAACTGTGATTGCTTTTTGTAATGTGTGTTTTTCTTATATAAGTTTATTTTTTAAATATTTTTAATCTCCATTTTGTACTTTTTATATGTTTTAATTGTGTTTGATTTTAAATTCTTATTAATTGCTGTGTTGTTTTTATTGTTGTATCACAGGGCACAACTGTAAAAGAGACTGTCTCAGCTTGTTTCCCCTGTTTAAATAAAGGTTCATAATAATACAATTATACTCTGGTTTTTACCTCAACATAGTGTGGAATACACATATAAACAATATCCTAAATGTAGAATCATTTTACTGGGGGGCAATGAGGAGACTCTTTCCCCACGGCCCTTTCTCCCACACGTTTCCATGGCAATTCCATTGTTTTGGTTGAGTTTGATTGACCTCTTTACCGCATCTATGTGCAGCGTTCTGTGTGGAACTGTGTATGTGTTGGAACGCTGGATTGAAAATTACATTCCTTTAAACAAGACTGCACTACAATCACATCCAAGTGCCACCAAGTAAAACCCAGCAGAGTGCCTTCTCCTTAAGGAATGTTTCACTAGGAATATCTACAGATCCACAGCTCCTCTGTGGGAGTGGTTGTCCAGGGGTAACCTTCGTCGAGAACCAGGCTTCCAAAAAAGGCATGACAGCAACGTGATTTTGAGGTAAGGCTTCGCGAGACTAGGCCAGGGGTTACTGCTACTTCACAAGACAGATAGACGGACGAACGGACAGACAGGTTGGGTAGGCTACCCAGCTACCCAGCGATTCCCCATAGTAGGAATCCCTTTATTCCTGGTCAAGGCCTGTAACATGTCATTGGAACTATATCAGCAGACTGAGCTAGGGCAGTTCATCTGGTTGGGTTCCTACCCCTGCTCTGCCTCTCTCACACGAAACTGAATAATCAATCGCAATTTTACAGAGAGTCCCTTGATCATCAAGGAGAGCCCTGCAGGTGCTTGTGGTCAGAGCCAGGGAGACGGGAACGATCAGGGGAGAAAATGATCTGGGCTTAATGTCCGTAAGTTGCTCCAACAGATCAACGTTATGGCATGGAGACGTATGGAGACAGTATTGTTCAAAGCGTCGGTTAGAAATCTGTCCGACATAGAGGAGGAAAGAGGAAGAGAAGAAGAGATTCTGCAGTAGCACACAGAGGAAAATTGGAGATACAATTTCCCATTTGTAGACTACTACAGTATGATGAGATGCAGGTTAGGAGTGTAGGTTTACAGCGGTAGACTGTGAAATCAAATCAAATCAAATCAGAGCGTGAGTAGAGGGCAGGTTTTGCTGTTAGCTTTAGAAGAGAGCAGAGTACCTTAACTAAAGCACCAGATGGAAATCAACATGCTCAACATCTGTCTGGAAGCACAGACACTAAACGCAGGTCTCTTCTCTGCTGAGGACGGGCATTAAACGATAGCAGTGTGCCGTGCCTGCGCTCTCTGGCAATTTCCAAGTCACCTGCGAATATTCAAAGTCGTGACTTTGGTGTGTAAACAAAGCATTAAATATTGTAAGTCAAGCCGCTGCTTAGTGATTGTGATGAATACAGAGAATGGTTTGGAACCAGCAGAGAGAACAGGACGGAACAGTCATTCTCTCACAAATAGATGGGGGGGGGGGGGGGGGGGAGAGAGAGAGAGAGAGAGAGAGAGAGAGAGAGAGAGAGAGAGAGGGTCCTTGTCTATCTAAACAATCATACTTGGTAATTGAACTAGCTAGGTGCTGAAGGACAGGCACCTGAGAAAGCTGCCCAGTCAGCAGACCTATAGTGATTCCTTTCCCTCCAGTATAGTGAGATGAGGTGGGAGAGAGAGTGGATATAGCACAGCCATTCTATTCAAATACACTAAGCAATTTCTGTGTGCCTCACTGTGCATTGCCATGGAATTTCCAGGGAGCAATAATAGGGTATGAGCACGTGAACAGAGCTATATATAATAGTGCACTACTCACTGTACTGTATGTGTATACATATCGCTGAGTTCATTAATAAGGGTGTTAAAACACATGTGTTACATATTTATAGTACTAGGCATGGATAAGCAGAGAGAATAGTCCTTAACGGTGCTTTTCTCTGAGCTCTGAGCCGTCTACTACTACTATACAGTTGCTGCAATCTATAGATGGTACAAACGACAACCACGCCTGAAATCTACACAGCAAGACAAATACAATATGATCAAGTAGTGTTAGGTGAGCAGCATCATGAAACGGGTAATAAAACACAAGCAACATCTCTCTCTCTAGACAAGCCGTGTTGTACTTTAATGCAGAAATAGCTACAGTACAACTCAATGGCTGCAACGTTATTATACCTTATGCCCAGGATGCATACTCTTTAGGTCTCTCTCGCTCCATACTCTGACCTTGACAGTAACAGTGCAGTGGCGGACACACACACACACACACACACACACACACACACGCACAGAGGAGAAAAGAGGAGGAGAACAACGGTAATCAACACACCACTTGCATCGCATCACAGTGCCGGCGACGACATGTGTGCAGCCAGAGAGGGAAACACACACAGGAAATCAATCCTAATTGAGATAAATAAACACAGTTATAATGGGTTATACACCTCTGTTCTCTTACAGTGCAACATCCAATCGAGAGGATTGGATAGTGTGTCCTCTGTACCATGGTTTTACAGCAACACACCCTATCTAGTGCACCATCATCAGTGTTCCCCCTATATTCATTTAGTAGCTCGGCAAAGACACACTTTGAAGATCAGAGTAACAAGTTACAACAAGTTACATATCTTTCTCAGATTCTCATCGGATTGACAGAGAAACCTCCAAGGTAACTATCTAGCTAGCTTGTAATCCTGGAAGTGCTGCCAACCCTATTAATAGATGTATGTGTTAGCTAAAATTCAGTAACGTTAGGCTAGCTATATCATTTTTGGAGTTAATATAGAATTGGCTGGCAATGTCATTGAGATCAAGAGATAAAATGTAACTGCCCTCGATTTTCAGAGGAGTTTCAAAGGAAGAGAACATCATTTAACTTTCAAGCATCTTGGAGTAGAATGTCCTTTAAAACCTTATCACGGTTGTTCAACAAACTAAAAATCCCCCAGGTAGCTCACACTCCCCACTACCTCTACCATCGCTGCTGAAAAGAAAAAACACACACTGACCATCACCATTGTGAAAAGAACCAATAAGGAGGGCTGTTTGGTGAACAGGTAAAAATGTTTAATAAGGTCCATCCCAACTTCGGTCTGTAACTATGAGATTTAATATCCTCTCTCAGTGTTCTGTGATAATAACACATTACTGTATTTTGCTGACTGGCTGTTTCCTTGAACATTTGCTTTGGTTCAAAGCACTCCTTCCGAACAAAAGATTGGCAGTTTCATCTATTATGTATCTAGTATTTCATTTGAAGTGAAAATGGTTTTAAGAGTAAAAATGTTACCATTAGACTATACTGTCTGTACATTGCTGTCTGGTTCAAGTTGTTTACGACAAGTGAAAATCACAGCAAGGTATACCTCTGTCATTGTAAACAATCATTATGTACTGAAATAATTTTATAGCGAGGAAAAAAATGCAATGCTTTGATATTTGAGACCACAAGCCAAAAATGCCAAGCTCACTATAATTCCATCAAAACAATGTAGAATGTGGCATCATTTTTACCTAAACATAGCCTAATACATTGTCTTCACAGCAACTACACCATCACGTTGCTCACCTCCACATTCTCCAGACTATAGCCATCTTAGTTATACTAATTCTTAATTCTGTTCTGTAAATATTCTGAAGTGAACAGAACAGGAAATAGAACAAATTAGCACTTTTGTTTGCCCAGAGGGGGGAATTGTTTTGTGAAACCAAGCCAACTTTGTGGTTAGTTACTCTGTTGTGTGTGAACTCAAGCCAACACTCTCTCTCTCTCTCTCTCTCTCTCTCTCTCTCTCTCTCTCTCTCTCTCCTCTCTTCTCTCTCTCCTCTCTCTCTCTCTCTCTCTCTCTCTCTCTCTCTCTCTCTCTCTCTCTCTCTCTCTCTCTCTCTCTCTCTCTCTCTCTCTCTCTCTCTCTCTCTCTCTCTCTCTCTCTCTCTCTCTCTCTCTCTCTCTCTCTCTCTCTCTCTCTCTCTATTAAATTCCTGGCATAGGAAACATATGTTTACATTGCCAAAGCAAGTGAAACAGATAACAAACAAAAGTGAAATAAACAATAAAACATGTCCAGTAAACATTACACAAATTAAAGTAAAAAAAGAATATAGACATTTAAAATGTCATATTATGTCTACATTCAATGTTGTAGTGGTGTGCAAATAGTTAAAGTACATAAATAAAATAAATAAACATAAATATAGGTTGTATTTACAATGGTGTTTGTTCTTCACTGGTTTCCCCTTTCTTGTGGCAACAGGTCACAGATCTTGCTGCTGTGATTGCACACTGTGGTATTCCACCCAATAGATATGGGAGTCTGCCTTCGGCAGCCTTTCTCAATAACAAGGCTATGCTCACTGAGTCTGTACATAGTCAAATATTTCCTTAATTTTGGGTCAGTCACAGTGGTCAGGTATTCTGCCACTGTGTACTCTCTGTTTGGGGCCAAATTGCACTTTCCAATAAGTCAAGTAATTATGTTTTTTGTTTTCATGATTTGGTTGGGTCTAAGAGCACCAGAACCAGCTTGCTTAGGGGACTTCTCCAGGTTAATTTCTCTGTAGGTGATGGCTTTGTTATGGAAGGTTTGGGAATCGCTTCCTTTTAGGTGGTTGTAGAATTTAACAGCTCTTTTCTGGATTTAGATAATTAGCGGGTATTGGCCTAATTCTGATCTGCATGCATTATTTGGTGTTCTATGTTGTACATAGAGGATATTTTTGCAGAATTTTGAATGAAGAGTCTCAATTTGGTGTTTGTCCCATTTTGTGAATTCTTGGTTGGTGAGCGAACCCCAGACCTCACAAGCATAAAGAGCAATAGGTTCTATAACTGATTTAAATATTTTTAGCTAGATCCTAATTGGTATGTCAAATTTTATGTTCCTTTTGATGGCATAGAAGGCCCTTCTTGCCTTGTCTCTCAGATCGTTCACAGCTTTGTGGAAGTTACCTGTGGCGTTGATGTTTAGGCCGAGGTATGTATCGTTTTTTGTGTGCTCTAGGGCAACGGTGTCTAGATGGATTTTGTATTCGTGGTCCTGGCAACTGGACCTTTTTTGGAACACCATTATTGCTGTCTTACTGAGATGTACTGTCGAGGACCAGGTCTGACAGAATCTGTGCAAAAGATCTAGGTGCCGCTGTAGGCCCTCCTTGGTTGGTGACAGAAGCATCAGATCATCAGCAAACAGTAGTCATTTGACTTCAGATTCTAGTGAGGCCGGGTGCTTCAGACTGTTCTAGTGACCTCGCCAATTCATTGATATATATGTTGAAGAGGGTGGGGCTTAAGCTACATCCCTGTCTCACCCCCTGGCCCTGTGGAAAGAAATGCGTTTTTTGCCAATTTTAACCGCACACTTGTTGTTTGTGTACATGGATTTTATAATGTTGTATATTTTTCCCCCAACACCACTTTCCATCAATTTGTATAGCAAACCCTCATGCCAAATTGAGTCGAAAGCTTTTTTGAAATCAACAAAGCATGAGAAGACTTTGCCTTTGTTTTGGTTTGTTTGTTGGTTAATTAGGGTGTGCAGGGTGAATACGTGGTCTGTCGTATGGTCATTTGGTAAAACGACCATTTGACATTTGCTCAGTACATTGTTTTCGCTGAGGAAATGTATGAGTCTGCTGTTAATGATAATGCAGAGGATTTTCCCAAGGTTGCTGTTGACGCATATCCCACGGTAGTTATTGGGGTCAAATTTGTCTCCACTTCTGTGGATTGGGGTGATCGGCCCTTGTTTCAAATATTGGGAAATATGCCAGAGCTGAGGATGATGTTAAAGAGTTTAAGTATAGCCAATTGGAATTTGTGGTCTGTATATTTTATCATTTCATTTAGGATACCATCAACCCCACAGGTCTTTTTGGGTTGGAGGGTTTGTATTTTGTTCATTCAATGTAATTGGAGAATCCAGTGGTTTCTGGTAGTCTTTAATAGTTAGTTAATAGTTTAATAGATTTGTATTTGATCATGTATAGATTTGTATTTGATCATGTATATGTTTTGCAGTTTGTTCTTTGTTATAGAGCCAAAAAGATCAGAGAAGTGGTTTATCCATACATCTCCGTTTTGAACAGATAACTCTTCGTGTTGTTGTTTGTTTAGAGATTTCCAATTGTCCCAGAGGTGGCTAGATTCCATAGATTCTTCAATTACATTGAGCTGATTTCTGACGTGCTGTTCCTTCTTTTTATGTAGTGTATTTCTGTATTGTTTTTGTGATTCACCATAGTGAAGGCGTAGGCTCAGGTTTTCTGGGTCTCTCTCACTCTCTCTCCCTCTCCTTAATCCAGACAGTGAGTTGTTTGCCCAAGTCAGTCAGGCTGGCATTAGTCAGATTCCACCACCTTGAGGACAGCAGCAACTATAAACAGCTTACCTCCCACTCTGGCAAACATCAGGATGCTATTAAGAGGGGCATTAAATTAAATATATTCACATAGTCCTTCAATCAGAATTCTCAGACTCAAGTGTTATTTAGTTCAACTCTCAAGTGAAGCAGAATGACAAATCACAGTCTGATTAACCTCTGCAGACTGGCAATAGGAGACCGGTGATAAAGAAAGCACTCATCCACAGGCTATGAAGTTTCCCCTCTAAATTAATTCCATATTTCAAGATTCCTATCTCTCAGATATAACCCAGAATGGCACACAAATATGCTCCTGCTAGAGAGATTACCAGAGACTGATTTAGCATAAACATTCCCTGCTGCAGCTGGCTGGATACTGCTGCAGCTGGCTGGATACTGCTGCAATTGCAAACTTGCTGAATGAAATTGTGAAAAAGTGAAATCGCAGGCCTTCATTTACTCAGAGCAGACAGTTAGTAAATGTTTCATTAGGATTATTAACAACATGAGTATTGAATAATAATAATGCACAATAGCGAGTTTTGACAGTAATGGTCCAAGTCAAGTTTTCACTATATTATCTTTTCTGACATACACATACAACAATTACCTGATCAAGCTTATGTTCAAATGTAACACAAGCATATGTTAGATACAATGTGTCCTAACAGATTACATCCCAGTACACATTGATATATTGTAGCTGGTTTGTTATATTCCATAAAAGCATGAGCATGTTCAAAAGCACCTAGATATAAAACTGTCTGTTATGAAGTTGTCATTATCTGTAATAAACTCAGATCCTAAAGCTTCATTCTAATTTATTTGATGTAGTGGAAGAAAAACAACATAAGGATGTAGCTATCCCATAATTAGAATTGTTCTATTATTTGTGAAAATACAATTGCCTACTTGCCTTCAAGAGACACTCTCAACTCCAGGTATCAACACGCCATTATTCATTTACATCTAATCACCTGCTTGTTTTCAACAGATGCAAATTAAACCATATAATAAAATTGACTGCTGAAGCCAAAGTGTTATCCTTTACAACAGGTCTACTACAACCATAACATGCTGAGTGATGTCTGATCCGACATGCGCTACATTTAAAGTTCCTCAACAGCTGGTTGCTGGTGTATGCTAATGTATCTCTCACAAGCTTCAGACTGACTGGTGTCCCGCTGCAAAACAGCAGGCAGTGATTCACCAATGCACACAGAACAGCACAGCCTGGCCTAGCAAACAGCACTTCCATGCTACACAGAAACAAACAGCGGCATTGTCATCGATGAATGCACATGTTTCACGACGCTAAACAACCTTGCTTAGAGCAGAAACAATTCGAAAGTGCCTGCAATGCAGGGAAGCGCTCTAGCAGACGATATGCACTGACGGTGTGTGTGCCCTCTATTCCGTATAACATACGCCTTCTCAAGGCTATACCTGTTACCCGAACGCCAAGGTCCCCAATTCTCAGACGCACTCCTGCTGGAAAGGGCAACATAGAAACTTCTGACATCTCCACTCAAAATCGCATAGCATCTAATGAGAAGCGTTAACGTTTACATATATAAATAGAACACTCCAAGCGTTACCGTTCTCTTCTTGTAGGGTCTTGCTGAATGCTAGGCTTGGTGGGCGCCATCTTCCTACAATTATTTGATTTCTTACTTTTTTTTTCTTCAGATTTATTTTGACATAAAGCCGTGATGCCTGACAGCAATGCTTCATGTAGTCTAGGTATATTTAAACAAAGCTGTAGCGCTGATGTGGACCAACCGTGCCCCCGTCTCCGTGTATTGGCGTTCATGAGCGTGAAAAAAGGAGCAAAAAACCCCAAGACCGAGCTCGAAAGGCATGCCAAGAAAAGTGAGTGGAAACCGGGGGATGCGCTTCTCAAATCCCGCTGCTCTCCTGATACATGGGGCTCGGGTGTAGCAGTGGAAATGCTAGGCTACTCTATGCACATCGTTTCATTACATTTTTCCACAAGAGCGCGTTGTCTCCGGTGCTTCGTAAAGGATTTTTCTAAGTCTGTTTGTCTGTGCATTTTCCAGCTTTTCCTGGCTCGCTCTATGAGGAAAAGGAAACATCTTCTCTCCAGCCAGAGCAACAACGCCACTCAGTTGTAGTTGGAGACAATTGTCATTTTCCGTTATACAGGTTGCGATACGCAAATATCCGTGGCTGTGCTTTTTTTAACTGCTATAAGACGCATCTATTATTTTATGCATTAGCCTATGATGTTTTCTCACTAGGCTAAATTGAAGTGTTTTTGATAATAATAAGTCTTGCAGATAGATATTGGATGTGACTGTTTCCAATGCTCAGGTGTTTATAAAACAAATTTGATTAGAATTGTCATTATCAAATATATATATTAGACAGTCATGCCACTTGTATCAATTTCATAGTTGATTAAAAAAAGTGTTTATTGTATGAGGACTATAGGCCTATATTATTAACAACTTCCAACATTCATAATTGAAATGAAAAGATATCCACATACATTTACTGTATATCTGTTTTAAGTAGGCCTATTATTTAAGAGTTATCTGGGTGTGATTCACTTTAGTCTAATCTAAAAAGAAAATGCTATTTTAGTGTATTATAACATATGAATTAGCCATACATTAGCCTAATTGTTAAATAATTTGAATATACATGCATTGTTATTCGAGTGTCACATCAGATCAAAACTAGTCTTCAATCAATGAACAATCAAGGTCACTGACTTGTCAAAATGTGTTGACCAGATGCTAAATACAAACTTCAGGTAGTTAAGATACTGATATAGGGTAAAAGGCCTAGAATAAACACACAACTTCCTGCTTTGCAGATGCTTTGCAGATATAACCATACAGTGAGTTGTCATAATGGTAATTAGTCTACTATATATATATATATATATATATATATATATATATATATATATATATATATATATATATATATATATATATATATATACAATTTGTATGTAACCAAATGTGAACACATACAGTTGTTTTGAAAATACTACGCCTATAAAACATTTTTTGTTGTTATATAAAATGATCAAAGAAAATACAACTTGCCTTAGAAAAAGTTCCTATGGATTATCATCAGTGACTTAACCCCCCAAAAATGTTATGTTTATATTTTATCAGGTGTCATGCCACTAGTTTCCGTTCAACATTTCTCTTTCAGAGAGCAGATGTAAGCTATAATCTATATATGTTTCACCTGAAACAAGATAGGTTTCCCAACATGTTTTATAAAATATAATGAGTCACTCTAGAATATGTGTGATTTTAAATATGGGTTGCAAAAGCATTTAAACACGAATACCATTGGTTTCTAAAGTCAATGTGGCAACTTTTGCCAGTCATTAAGTCTCTGTGTATAACATAATTACCCTAATTATCTTTGACAGGCTTTATAGCCATGCATGATCAAGTAGCAAGTAAAATGTTCAGTGAAGGTCTATAGATTACCCTAATTATGTATTGTAAAATAAGCTATTGAATGGTATAAAGGTGTCATTGAAAGCCTACTTTAAGTCATCTTTCAGAATAAATTGACTGTGTATCCAAGTGTTGTTTTATGCACCACATTATACATGCAACAGCATGTAAAGTAACTTTCTAACCACATTCCGCAGGTAATCACCATTTGAACTAATTCCACTCCAATTATTGTCACCCATATGGCCCATATCACATATATCACATGATGTGAAACTTGATAATGCCATATGTTATAAACGTGGTAGCAGGGTCGTTATGCACCCCAAAAATCTGAAGGGGCATAAAGTACGTGAGCAGGGCTGGGGGTTGGTCCAGAGGGGGGCTAGGCCCCCCGTCCATAAATTGGAGAATTTAGCATTTTTCAAACACCTGAAACAGCTTTTTCCTGCAATCTAGAGCCATAATCATTATGCTTAATTCTATGTAAAAAAAAAAGTATGTTTTTTTCTTCATATCTAAGTATACCTCTTGAGTTGTCTGTATCCTCCTGACAGATGGTTATTTTTTCATGAAACTAAGTATGCTTCTCTGCATCTCTGCTAAAATCTGGGTAAAATATTGAAAGGCATGGGAGTCTTATTCAGCACATTTAGTTATTGCTAGCTTTTCTTAAGTCTACCAACCTTGCCAGCAGGCATGCCAACTAAGATAGTTACACGAGCTAGGTACTCTAACTTGATTGATAGCCTGAAATGTCTTGTTGGTAGCTAGTTATGAGGTTGGAAGATTGGGAACCTATTTAAAAATGTATTTTTTTTAAATATTTTTTTTACAGGACAAATCTGAGGGGGCACGTGCCCCCTATGAGCATGACACCTCTGTGTGGTACCCATGTCCAAAACCAACCCAAAGTGTTTAGTGACTTATATCTCTATAATCTATCTCTATCAATCTATATCTCTATCATCTCTATAAGTATATTATTGTGTGGCCATGTCTGAATGAAAGAATAGGTGAAATAAAATAAAACTAAACACATTTTCCCAGTGGTCAACATACCTTTGTTGATACGAGGTGATCCCCTGGACGTTCTGCGGGTTCCCGTTAGTTGAACCCGGGACTCTCCCCATGGCGTGACCTGATGGCATTCCCCCGGCTCCTCCACCTGCCGCCGCCACCTGAACGCTGAAATCCGGGAAGATTCTGATCATCCCCGCTCTGGTAGATTGAACACGCACTGAGTCTATGGAGATATTTCAACGAATAGCAGCAGCCGTCCCTCCAGCCGAACAAGTCACACCACAATCCCATTAGTGATGGTTACCAGCTCATCGGCCATTATACGTCTTGATTTCTCTGTACAGCTTTCAGGTTAGCAATGACATTGATGCCAGTGATGTGCAGGGCAGGAAACGCGTCCTCTACGCACGGGTTTGTAGTTGGAGACAGTGGAGATCAGTGAATATTGTTCTTTATCTAGAATGATAACATTTCGATTCGGTTGTGCCAAATAGGCTATTGCAACATTACGCGTAATTCTTGCGTAAAAGATTGTAAAGTCGAGCCTTATGTTACTGAACTATTCAGAAATAAGATATATTAATTTACTTTAGCATGTTCTCTATGTAAAAATTGAACATTAATTAGGATTATTGATGACTGGTGATCTAGAAGTTGAAATATAAGAAGTGACAGGCGGTCAGGAACTTTTACCTAAAAAGTTCAACAGGATAACACATTTCAGGCGCTTCTTTGGAACCGGTTTCTTGTCATAAAAAGCTCAACAATAACATTATTTTGAATTTACGGAAATGTTATCTCTTTAAGATAATCAAATAGCATAAGGTTTGCTTAGACGATTAGAAAAATAAAAGCCTTAAAGCCACAATCTCCGACTGGTTTGCATCCTCCGTGCGCTCAGCATCATTTCCCAAAATTCCAATCCACGTGTTATTACGAACAAAACAATGCAAGATCAAGTTTTGAAATAGATAACTATTTGCACTTACATTATAGGCAATACAGAAGTTGGCAGTAGGTCGCTGACCAAATCGTTAAACCTAGATTAGAGGATTGCAAAAAGTTACAGTATTTTATGCACTCCACTACTGTTGGCACAGCGTCACTTCCAAAACAGGACCGATGCTATTTGTAAGGATGCCGAGATGTGATGATAGGCTAGTGTGAAAAATTCGCCCGGAAAAACTTCAAAATAACGCCGAAGCGTTCAGTTTGTCTCCAACAATTGAAGTGTGATGTTTTTTATCCTTCTTTGAAGGACTGAAACCCTCTCCTCTTGACAGGTGCTCTATATGCTGTTGTTTGTGTGAGGTGTCTCCGGAACAGGTTCTCTCAACTTGCTATGCCCTAATGTGCAGCAGAACATGTGTAAATGAGCTTGTTGCTGTCTTTGTGAATGTTCCCATAGACTGTGTTGTTGTTTGATCTGGTAGCAATGCCATTCCTAGCGCGTGTGAGCGGATGAACTTGGCCTCAGCAGCTGCTGATTAACTGCCTCCCGCAAGCGATCCACGGAGCGCGCGCAGCACCTTTCCAGCCAATCAAAGACCATGACAAGAACGCGCAAAGGATACTGCAGGAGCAGTAACCCATTGCAGCCCGGGAGACAGCTAAAATCGATTCCATTGAAACTGATATACCCTTTCATTACGCGGGTAAAGTACAAATTAACATAGGTCTGCTATCAAACCCTCTTACACCAAGACACTGGAAACAGTTATGTGTTTGATATACAGTGCAGCCAACACAAACTGGATCCAATTACTCACAGAACAAGTA
Source organism: Salvelinus fontinalis (assembly GCF_029448725.1). NCBI lineage: Eukaryota > Metazoa > Chordata > Actinopteri > Salmoniformes > Salmonidae > Salvelinus > Salvelinus fontinalis. Next base: position 19,733,570 of record NC_074680.1, read on the forward strand.
GAATAGAATATAACTTAATTTTATAATATACAATTTGCCTATGAAAACATATTTACTTTATATTTATTTGTAAGATTCAGTTTATGTTTGCTTGAAGTGAAGGGTTCAAGAGGAAACCAACTCAAGGTTTCATAACACATTATACATTTGATCTAGATAACAATGTTCTCCCCTCAGAAGGGCAGAAACCTAAGCATACTTAATGAACATGTTATACCATGTTAATGAAGGTTTTGCAAAAACAATTCTAATCTTTAAAGTAGGAGCATTCAGTCCTTTTATACTCAAACATGTTTGATCTTGCCTCTAAAACTACACCTTTAGATTATGAAAATGGCAAACTCGTATGAAATGTTCCTCTAAACATAGACCAATCCAGATGATTAAACACCAATAAAAAACAACCAAAGCTCTTCACCTGAGACTTAAAATTGGATCGGTTCTCTAACCATGTCTAATAAAACTGCTGCAAGAATGAAGTCCAGAAAACTGCTAGCCACCTTTTGCTGTATTTTCCCTGTAATGAAATCAAATGAATTGCACTGGAGGCTTTAAACCGACATTGCAGGCCCCTGATAGAATTAGATGAACCATCTCTGCTCCTGTTTACCTGCTCAGTTATTTGGATGGCTCTGTATTGCATTTATGTGTCTACAGTTCTTTGCTAAAGTACATGAGACAGATCGGGGGCAGGTGCAACTGCTTCTCTCTCTCTCTCTGAAAATAATCACAATCAATGGTATGTTGAAGTACTTGAAGTAACAAGGTGCCTTACAGTGAATAAAACAGTGTAGCTAATGAGGGTGAGCTATTGAACTGTGCTTAAAAAGCTGGGGGCGCTGTTGTCACTATTTATGGTAATCGTGTAATTTTTGAAACGGCTTCCTACAAAATTCTTGATCGTACAATATGCATATTATTATTATTATTGGATAGAAAACAGTCTATAGTTTCTATAGGAGTTGAAATTTTGTCTCTAAGTGGAACAGAACCCATTCTACAGCAATTTCCCTGACATGGAGTCAGATTTCAGAAATTTTGGCCACTGTTCTGGAGTCAGTTTTAAAGCCAATGTTATTCCTATGAGTATACGGACACTGCTTACGTCTTCCCCTGGATGCCTTTACGTGATGACGATTTGAATGGGGTCGATTGCGCAATCACAGGCACTATAAATTAAAAAACCCTGTAGCTAGTCACTCTTTTGCAGCTGCGTCATGCGCGTGGAGGACACCGACCCGCACCTGTTCCAAGCATTAGTGTTGGGAGTAATCTTTCTCCGGTCATGTTAAGACTCGTTATAGGAGTTAAAAACATCATAAGGTAGTTAATTTAAAGCGTTTTATTTATTTCTGAGACGCTGTGAATCTCTGGGCACGCTTCCAGTTCATCCCGAACGCAGTTGGCATTTCCACATGGCAAGAGGACAGCTTTCCACCAAAAGACGATTAGACCCAAGAAAGGATCCTTTGCCCAAGATACTGATGGAAGAACAGCTCAAAGTAGGAAATTTTTATTATGATAAATCGTGTTTCTGTCGAAAAATGTTAGTGGCTTAGGACGCCATGTTTTTTGACGTAGCTTCGCTTGGCGCAAACTGTATTGAAAAGTAAGGATAATTTAAAAAATGTAATTCCGCGATTGTATTAAGAATTAAATTGTCTATCAATCGCTGTCCACCCTATATTTTTTAGTCACGTTTATGAGTATTTATGTATACGAGTAGATCACTGTCTAATATGGCGCACGGACATTTTCTCACCAGCTGGGCTACATTTCTCATTGTCTAACCATGATTTTGGTGGCTAAATATGCACATTTTCGAACAAACTGTATATGTATGTTGTAATGTGATGTTACAGGGGTGTCATCTGAAGAATTCTGAGAAGGTTAGTGAAAAAAATAATATATTTTGGCGATGTTTACGTTATCGCTCTCTTTGGCTAGAATCAATGCTGGGGTAATGTTTGCACATGTGCTATGCTAATATAACGATTTATTGTGTTTTCGCTGTAAGACACTTAGAAAATCTGAAATATTGTCTGTATTCACAGGATCTGTGTCTTTCGATTAGTGTATGCTGTGTATTTTTACGAAATGTTTGATGATTAGTAGTTAGGTAAACACGTTGCTCATTGTAATTATTCTAGTCCATTTGTGACGGTGGGTGCAATTGTAAACTATGCCAGCTACCTGAAATATGCACATTTTTCTAACAAAACCTATCCCATACCATAAATATGTTATCAGACTGTCATCTGATGAGTTTTTTTCTTGGTTAGGGGCTATAAATATCTTAGTTTAGCCGAATTGGTGATAGCTACTGGTGTTGGTGGACAAATAAAAGATGGTGGATTATGCTAATGTGTTTTTAGGTAATAGATTTACATCTTTACATATTGTGTCTTCCCTGTAAAACATTTTAAAAATCGGACATGTTGGCTGGATTCACAAGATCTGTGTCTTTCATTAGCTGTATTGGACTTTAATGTGTGAAAGTAAAATATTTTAAAAAATATATTTTTTTTGAATTTCGCGCTCTGCCTTTTCAGTGGAATGTGGGGGGGGTGTGCCGCTAGCGGCACCCTCATCCTAGACAGGTTAATTGAATAGTATTCATTTAGGGTAATCCTGCAATTGATTTCAGAAAGTATAATCATTCCTCTAAGGAATGGGGAATGGGGGGGGACATCTGACCATGGCATTCTACAGTAGTTCTGAGTCATTACATTATCGGAACTTGACAGTGTTTTAGAATGTCTCCTCCAGAATGAGAGTGAACTGTCTATCTGATAACACTGTTGAAGAATGTCTCCTCCAGAATGAGAGAGTGAATTGTCTATCTGATAACACTGTTGAAGAATGTCTCCTCCAGAATGAGAGAGTGAACTGTCTATCTGATAACACTGTTGAAGAATGTCTCCTCCAGAATGAGAGAGTGAATTGTCTATCTGATAACACTGTTGAAGAATGTCTCCTCCAGAATGAGAGAGTGAACTGTCTATCTGATAACACTGTTGAAGAATGTCTCCTCCAGAATGAGAGAGTGAATTGTCTATCTGATAACACTGTTGAAGAATGTCTCCTCCAGAATGAGAGAGTGAACTGTCTATCTGATAACACTGTTGAAGAATGTCTCCTCCAGAATGAGAGAGTGAACTGTCTATCTGATAACACTGTTGAAGAATGTCTCCTCCAGAATGAGAGAGTGAACTGTCTATCTGATAACACTGTTGAAGAATGTCTCCTCCAGAATGAGAGAGTGAACTGTCTATCTGATAACACTGTTTTAGAATGTCTCCTCCAGGACAAGAGAGTGAACTGTCTATCTGATAACACTGTTGAAGAATGTCTCCGCCAGAATGAGATAGTGAACTGTCTATCTGATAATAACACTGTTTTAGAATGTCTCCTCCAGAACAAGAGAGTGAACTGTCTATCTGATAACACTGTTGAAGAATGTCTCCTCCAGAATGAGAGTGTAAACTGTCTATCTGATAACACTGTTGAAGAATGTCTCCTCTAGAACAAGAGAGTGAACTGTCTATCTGATAACACTGTGTTAGAATGTCTCCTCCAGAACAAGAGAGTGAACTGTCTATCTGATAACACTGTTGAAGAATGTCTCCTCCAGAACAAGAGAGTAAACTGTCTATCTTATAACACTGTTGAAGAATGTCTCCTCCAGAACAAGAGAGTGAACTGTCTATCTGATAAACTGTTTTTGAATGTCTCTTCCAGAACGAGAGAGTGAACTGTCTCTCTGATAACACTGTTTTAGAATGTCTCCTCCAGAACAAGAGAGTGAACTGTCTATCTGATAACACTGTTTTTGAATGTCTCTTCCAGAACGAGAGAGTGAACTGTCTATCTGATAACACTGTTGAAGAATGTTTCCTCCAGAACGAGAGAGTGAACTGTCTATCTGATAACACTGTTGAAGAATGTCTCCTCCAGAACGAGAGAGTGAACTGTCTATCTGATAACACTGTTTTAGAATGTCTGCTCCAGAATGAGTGTGTTATCATATGAAAGGCTTGAGAGTGAGTGTGTTATCATATGGAAGGCTTGAGAAAGAGTGTTTTATCATATGGAAGGCTTGAGAGTGAGTGTGTTATCATATGGAAGGCTTGAGAATGAGTGTGTTATCATATGGAAGGCTTGAGAATGAGTGTGTTATCATATGGAAGGCTTGAGAATGAGTGTGTTATCCTATGGAAGGCTTGAGAATGAGTGTGTTATCATATGGAAGGCTTGAGAATGAGTGTGTTATCATATGGAAGGCTTGAGAATGAGTGTGTTATCCTATGAAAGGATTGAGAATGAGTGTGTTATCATATGGAAGGCTTGAGAATGAGTGTGTTATCATATGGAAGGCTTGAGAATGAGTGTGTTATCCTATGGAAGGCTTGAGAATGAATGTGTTATCATATGGAAGGCTTGAGAATGAGTGTGTTATCATATGGAAGGCTTGAGAATGAGTGTGTTATCATATGGAAGGTTTGAGAATGAGTGTGTTATCATATGGAAGGCTTGAGAATGAATGTTTTATCATATGGAAGGCTTGAGAATGAGTGTGTTATCATATGGAAGGCTTGAGAATGAATGTTTTATCATATGGAAGGCTTGAGAATGAGTGTGTTATCCTATGGAAGGCTTGAGAATGAGTGTGTTATCCTATGGAAGGCTTGAGAATGAGTGTGTTATCCTATGGAAGGCTTGAGAATGAATGTTTTATCATATGGAAGGCTTGAGAATGAGTGTGTTATCATATGGAAGGCTTGAGAATGAGTGTGTTATCCTATGGAAGGCTTGAGAATGAGTGTGTTATCATATGGAAGGCTAACAGTGTGATTCCAGAGATCATCATTCAGCCTTGCATCAGAAATTGATAATTGAAGACGCTTCTTCATCTTTCTTTTGTGAGTACCAAGGATCAGAGTATTATAAGTTTCAAGTTGTATTGTCACATGCACAGAATACAGCAGGTGTAAAACAGTGCAGTGAATGCTTAACTTGCAAGCTCATTCCCAACAATTCACAATAGAGGTAGTAATATAAATTAAGAAATAAAACACGTGAAATGTGAGAGAAAAGCAAAAGAAAAGAAGGAAAAAAACATGACAATGCAGTTATATACATGTCTTTTATGCAGTGATTCATACATTTCTCTATTTTGTCTGTGATGTGACTTATTTTGTAAAGTCTTAGAGAGGATAAAGCTCTGTTTGGGTTTTGGTCCGAGACGTGTTAAAGGGAAATCCAACTTAAAAATGGATTCAAAGTACAATAGTAGCATATATGGTGTTAATAGCACAAATAGTCAACTTCTCACAGGTTTTCACTATGCACTAAACCACCGTTTTTTCAAACTCACGTAGGGTCAGTTTCCCCAGACACAGATTAAGCATAGTCCAGGACTAAAAAGTGTTCTCAAAGAAGATCCTCCATCTACGTAACATTGCAAAAATCAGAAACTTTCTGTCAAAAAATGATGCAGAAAAATGTATCCATGCTTTTGCTACTTCTAGGTTAGACTACTGCAATGCTCTACTTTCTGGCTACCCGGATAAAGCACTAAATAAACTTCAGTTAGTGCTAAATACGGCTGCTAGAATCCTGACTAGAACCACATTTTTAAAAAATCATATTACTCCAGTGCTAGCCTCCCTACACTGGCTTCCTGTTAAGGCAAGGGCTGATTTCAAGGTTTTACTACTAACCTACAAATCATTACATGGGCTTGCTCCTACCTATCTTTCCGCTTTGGTCCTGCCGTACATACCTACACGTATGCTACGGTCACAAGACGCAGGCCTCCTAATTGTCCCTAGAATTTCTAAGCAAACAGCTGGAGGCAGGGCTTTCTCCTATAGATCTCCATTTTTTATGGAATGGTCTGCCTACCCATGTGAGAGACGCAGACTCGGTCTCAACCTTTAAGTCTTTACTGAAGACTCATCTCTTCAGTGGGTCATATGATTGAGTGTAGTCTGGCCCAGGAGTGTGAAGGTGAACAGAAAGGCTCTGGAGCAACGAACCGCCCTTGCTGTCTCTGCCTGGCCGTTTCCCCTCTCTCCACTGGGATTCTCTGCCTCTAACCCTATTACAGGGGCTGAGTCACTGGCTTACTGGTGCTCTTCCATGCCGTCCCTAGGAGGGGTGCGTCACTTGAGTGGGTTGAGTCACTGACGTAGTCTTCCTGTCTGGGTTGGCGCCCCCCCCTGGGTTGTGCCGTGGCGGTGATCTTTGTGGGCTATACTCGGCCTTGTCTCAGGATGGTAAGTTGGTGGTTGAAGATATCCCTCTAGTGGTGTGGGTGCTGTGCTTTGGCAAAGTGGGTGGGGTTATATCCTGCCTGCCTGCCTGTTTGGCCCTGAAAAGCCAACTGACATTTACTCCTGAGGTGCTGACTTGTTGCACCCTCGACAACTACTGTGATTATTATTATTTGACCATGCTGGTCATTTATGAACATTTGAACATCTTGGCCATGTTCTGTTATAATCTCCACCCAGCACAGCCAGAAGAAGACTGGCCACCCCTCATAGCCTGGTTCCTCTCTAGGTTTCTTCCTAGGTTTTGGCCTTTCTAGGGAGTTTTTCCTAGCCACCGTGCTTCTACACCTGCATTGCTTGCTGTTTGGGGTTTTAGGCTGGGTTTCTGTACAGCACTTTGAGATATCAGCTGAAGTAAGAAGGGCTATATAAATACATTTGATTTGATTTGATTTGAAAGTGCTTTTTGGTCCAGTACTAGTGTTGATTTCTGTCTAAGAAACTGTATGTTTACTGTACATGTCAGTAAGGGGAATTCTTCCATGAAAATGTAGGATGTATGGTGACCGAGTTCCTATGATCGTACTCTACCATTAATTGTCCAATCTGATGGACAGGTCAGAGCCGGGGAGGCATAGAGCAAGGAAAACACTCACTTTTTACTCAACCATTCTAATGTAATATGAAATGTTGCTTCCCTGTCTTTTAAAGATGATTTGGGGCTCAGGAGAAATGATGAATTAACTGTTGTGAGGAATTACAGATGGGACATTCAGGTAAAGACTTTCAATATGTCCAAGTGAAGATGACATCGTTGCTTTAAATGTTCCTCGATTTAAAGCTCCCGCACCGCCATTTCAGATGCGATTCCATATCAAATTGTTTCTTAACACGATTTGATGACTGAAATCCAATCACCTAAACCTCCCCACTGATGGGGCCAGCACCTCCGTCATCGCCCGGGCCCTTTCAGTGACAGTCACACATATGCAGTCTGCCACTGCCTACCACAATGATCAACTGACACATCGTTGTCTTTGTTTTGACTACTTTCTTTTCACGGCTCTTTTCTAATTGTACAACTTTTTGTTAAGTACCTGTATATGACTTTGACATGGCATATTGTGTTCTTTTGTGTGGTTGCCAATGTCATCGATCACATTGAATGTCATAGTGAACAACGTGGTGGGGGGGGGGGTCTCTAATAGCCTCGCTATACATACGCCTATAATGTAGCACATACAGTACAGTAAACTTAAATTAATCAGTTTTAATTTCTTACCACAATTTTCTTTTCCTAGTCCCGATTAAAGTACATTTGTGACGTTCCTGACCTTATTTCCTTTTTTTTGTCTTTGTTTAGTATGGTCAGGGCGTGAGTTGGGGTGGGCATTCTATGTTATGTGTTTCTATGTTGGGTTCAATGTATTAGCGTGATATGGTTCTCAATTAGGGGCAGGTGTTTTACGTTTCCTCTGATTGAGAACCATATTAAGGTAGGCTGTTCTCACTGTTTGTTTGTGGGTGATTGTTCCTGTGTCAGTGTTTGTACCACATGGGACCGGTTCGTTTCGTTCGTTCGTGCGTTCCGTCCTGTTCGTGCGTTCATGTGTTTTGTTCTCAAGTTCAGGTCTGTTCACGTCGTTTGTTATTTTGTAATTTGTTCAAGTGTTTTTCGTCTTCGTTTAAATAAATGTGATTATGTCTTTAAACTACGTGTCACGCCCTGGCCTTAGTATTCTTTGTTTTCTTTATTATTTTAGTTAGGTCAGGGTGTGACATGGGGAATGTTTATGTTTTGTTGGTGTTGGGTGTTTATATGGTAAAGGGGTTATGGGGTGTAGTATATGGTTTTGTGTTGAGTGTAGATGTCTAGCGTTGTCTATGTTGGTTAGTTATCTAGGAGAGTCTATGGTTACCTGAATGAGTTCCCAATTAGAGACAGCTGATTTCGGTTGTCTCTGATTGGGAGCCTTATTTAGGGTAGCCATAGGCTCTCATTGGTTGTGGGTAATTGTCTATGTAAAACGTTTGTAGCCTGTATGTATGTGCACAACGTTTGTAGCTTCACGGTCGTTTTGTTGTTTTGTTAGTTTGTATAGAGTTTTGTGTCGTGTTCATCTTCGTGGTGTTAATAAAGAAGATTGCTTATTTTCCAACTGCTGCATTTTGGTCCGTCAATCCGCCACACGATCGTGACAGAATTACCCACCATAGGACCAAGCGGCATGGAAAGCGGCAACAGGACCTACCTACACAGGATTCATGGACATGGGAGGAGATACTGGATGGTAAGGGGCCGTGGGTTCAACCGGGAGAATATCGCCTTCCTCGTGAAGAGCTGGAGGCAGCTAAAGCCGAGAGGAGGCGATATGAGGAGGCAGCACGGAGACAAGGCTGGAAACCCGTGAGTACAACCCAAAAATTTCTTGGGGGGGGCCTTAAAGGGAGTGTGGCGAAGTCAGGTAGGAAACCTGCGCCTACTCCCTGTACTTACCGTGGAGAGCGAGAGTACGGGCAGACACCGTGTTACGCAGTAGAGCGCACGGTGTCTCCTGTACGCGTGCATAGCCCGGTTCGGTACATTTCAGCTCCACGTATCGGCCGGGCTAGACTGAGCGTTGAGCCGTATGTCATGAAGCCGGCCCAACGCATCTGGTCACCAGTGCGTCTCCTCGGGCCGGCGTACATGGCACCAGCCTTACGCATGGTGTCCCCGGTTCGCCTACATAGGCCGGTGCGGGTTATTCCACCTCCCCGCACTGGTCAGGCGACGGGGAGCATAGAACCAGGTAAGGTTGGGCAGGCTCGGCGTTCAAGGGAGCCAGTACGCCTGCACGGTCCGGTATTTCCGGCGCCACCTCCCCGCCCCAACCCAGTACCACCAGTGCCTCCTCCACGCACTAGCTATATGGTGCGTGTCTCCAGCCCTTTACCACCAGTGTCTAAACCACGCACCAAGCCTCCTGTGTGTCCCCAGAGTCCTGTGCGTCCTGTTGCTGCTCCCCGCACTAGCCCTGAGATGCGTGTCCCCAGCCCGGTGCCACCAGTCCCGGCACCACGCACCAGGCCTACAGTGCGCCTCAGCCGGCAGGAGTCTGCCGTCTGCACAGCAATGACTGAACTGCCCGTCTGCCAAGCGCCATCTGAGCCATCCGTCTCCCCAGCGCCATCTGAGCCATCCGTCTCCCCAGCGCCATCTGAGCCATCCGTCTGCAATGAGCCTGCAAAGCCGCCCGTCTGCCATGAGCCTGCAAAGCCGCCCGTCTGCCATGAGCCCACTGAGCCGTCCGCCAGACAGGAGCCGCTAGAGCCGCCAGCCAGACAGGAGCCGCTAGAGCCGTCCGTCAGAGAGGATCTGCCAGAGCCGCCAACCAGACAGGATCTGCCGGAGCCGCCAACCAGACAGGATCTGCCAGAGCCGCCAACCAGACAGGAGCAGCCAGATCAGTCAGCCAGCCATAAGCAGCCAGATCCGTCAGCCAGCCATGAGCAGCCAGATCCGTCAGCTAGCTATGAACAGCCAGATCCGTCAGCTAGCCATGAGCAGCCAGATCCGTCAGCTAGCCATGAGCAGCCAGATCCGTCAGCTAGCCATGAGCAGCCAGATCCGTCAGCTAGCCATGAGCAGCCAGATCCGTCAGCTAGCCATGAGCAGCCAGATCCGTCAGCTAGCCATGAGCAGCCAGATCCGTCAGCTAGCCATGAGCAGCCAGATCCGTCAGCCAGCCATGAGCAGCCAGATCCGTCAGCCAGCCATGAGCAGCCAGATCCGTCAGCCAGCCATGAGCAGCCAGATCCGTCAGCCAGCCATGAGCAGCCAGATCCGTTAGCCAGCCATGAGCAGCCAGATCTGTCAGCCAGCCATGGGCCGTCCCTCAGTCCGGAGCTGCAGTCCCTCAGTCCGGAGCTGCAGTCCCTCAGTCCGGAGCTGCCATTCATCAGTCCGGAGCTGCCATTCATCAGTCCGGAGCTGCCCCTTACCCTGGTGCTGCCCCTTACCCTGGTGCTGCCCCTTACCCTGGTGCTGCCCCTTACCCTGGTGCTGCCCCTTACCCTGGTACTGCCCCTTACCCTGGTACTGCCCCTGATCCTGGTACTGCCCCTTACCCTGGTACTGGACCTTAGTCCGGAGCTGTCCCTTAGTCCGGAACTGCCCCTTAATACAATGGGGTTAATGTGGAGGGGGGTCGTTTGGAGGAAGCCTAGGAGGTGGTTAGGTACTGTGGTGACGTGGGGACCGCGACCAGAGCCGGAGCCGCCACCGTGGAGGGAAGCCCACCCAGACCCTCCCCTAGACTGTGTATGGTGCGCCCGGAGTTCGCGCCTCAAGGGGGGGGTTATGTCACGCCCTGGCCTTAGTATTCTTTGTTTTCTTTATTATTTTAGTTAGGTCAGGGTGTGACATGGGGAATGTTTATGTTTTGTTGGTGTTGGGTGTTTATATGGTAAAGGGGTTATGGGGTGTAGTATATGGTTTTGTGTTGAGTGTAGATGTCTAGCGTTGTCTATGTTGGTTAGTTATCTAGGAGAGTCTATGGTTACCTGAATGAGTTCCCAATTAGAGACAGCTGATTTCGGTTGTCTCTGATTGGGAGCCTTATTTAGGGTAGCCATAGGCTCTCATTGGTTGTGGGTAATTGTCTATGTAAAACGTTTGTAGCCTGTATGTATGTGCACAACGTTTGTAGCTTCACGGTCGTTTTGTTGTTTTGTTAGTTTGTATAGAGTTTTGTGTCGTGTTCATCTTCGTGGTGTTAATAAAGAAGATGGCTTATTTTCCAACTGCTGCATTTTGGTCCGTCAATCCGCCATACGATCGTGACACTACGCTGCATATTGGGCCGATCCTTGCTCCTCTTCAGATGAGGAGAAAGGCGAGCGTTACAACATTGGCATTTTGATGATGAGGAAATGATTCTATCCATCTCTGTAAATGTAATAGAGGACCGTGAATGCTCTCAAAAGCACAAGGCCATCAATGACGATGGAAACGTAGTAAATGCTACTAAAATACTATAATGTTATACATCTTACTGCAATGTAAACCCTTTTTGCCTTGAGTCATCCTTCGTTTGTTAGAGAAAACTTTCAGAACTGTATAACCACACCTTAAAACCTTCCCTGTGACATTTAAATAACAGGAATCTTTCATCTCTCCCTCTCTACACAGAAAAATGATTTCACTTGTCTTTCTGATGTGGCATAATCATTTGTGATCTTTTCAACAAAGAGTGGCCAGCCATCTTAATTTTCCCATCCATGCTTAAGCAAGGACACCAAATCACCATTTTGACTGGTGGTAATTGCAAAGCCACCATGGTTCGATACACATGACCTATACTCCCTTTAAAGTAATTTCCATTTCTTGCAAAAAGAGCTTGTTAATTGCAAAAAGGCAAAATAATAAATATATTTTTCTTCAACATGTCATGTTTCTTTGAGGACAGTGTAGGAATGCATTTCCATTCTAATTTAATAATCCCATCAGTCAAGTCTGAAGCTTTCATCAACAATAAGAATCAACAATCCTTTGGGAACTTAGCTAGTAGTGTGCTATAACATGCTAGATCGACATACAGCCTGTAACATGGTTGCTGATTGCTGCTGATGGCTGAGGAAGCTGTTGTTACACAACTTGATGTTTTATGTAATATTCACAGTCATTTTATAAACAGTGGATACCATTTTCTTTTTTCTGTCAGATTTGCTCTGCTGTAAGAACACACTTACCATCAACAAACATGCATCTTCCATAAGACCAAATGGACGATTACAGTTAAAGGGTCATCAAGGCTAGTCTAGTCCAGGCAATCAGGGAAAAGTTGATTGGCTGTTGAGCAGTGTGTGTGTGTGTGAGCATGCGTGTGCAAAAGTGTGTGTGACTGTGTGTACATGCATCCATATGTATGTGTGTGTGTGTGTGTGTACCTCCAGAGCTGATTTGCTGATGGGCTCAGAGGATAATTTCTCTTATCCCATCATTGTAAGAATCATCAGCACCTCCTGTGAAAAACCCATTATTCATGCTAATGGCTGTGTCTGTGTGACTGGCAACACTCAACGTAGACTCAATGTAATGACTATAGTAATGACTATACTGTTGAGTATGTGTTCCAAATGGTACCCTATTCCTATATAGTGCACTCATTAGGGAATAGGTTGCCATTTGGACGCTGACACACACTTTATGTAGCATTTTGTAGAAACATTCAATGACATCCCTTAACATATGTTTTCATATAACCTCAATCAGTCTTGTCAATCAGCTGTTTTTCCTAGTGCTGGCTCCTCGGATCCCCAATCATGACGTCTCAGACACATCTCCCATTTAATGTCGCACTTGAGCATTTTTGATTTATAGTGTTGAGAAAGGAAATGATCAACAATGAAGGATCTTTGTACATTGTTTCAGGTGATTTGCATACAGAAAATGCATGTAATCAAATGGTTTCCAATAAATGAAGTTCATTTCTCAACATGTCTGTATATGTATTGTTAACCATGCAGTTTAACGCTGATAGTATTCCACATCACAGAACACTTTTACACTAAACACAAAGCATGTACACCATCATGATACGTCAAGGTTGGAGAACATATACATATATACGGATGTCTGTTTCAACCTTGCTGTTGTTTCCCTTTCTCTACATCTTTTGAGCACCTAACTGGGGAAGCAGTGTTTTAAACAAAAGGTATTAGAAATCACAACAGCAAGGCACACATTTTTAAAGTGTAAAACCTTCCCTCTTAGTCGTACCCTGCCTTTATGTCTTAGGAATAAAAAATGAAAAATGAAATAGTAGATAGATGCTGAATTTAAGTCAACAGTCATCATCAATCTCTTACTACACAACACTGTTCAGCTGTTTCCAACCTGGGACGTGTTGCATAGATAGATCTACTTGCATTTGGCTTTCTTTATGACATAGGTCCAACTTCCATTTCCTCCATCAGTTGAGTGCCAAAACAATCCCTCTCTTTCCCTCTGGCTTTCTCTTTCTTAACACAAGTTGCCATGGAGCTGGACCTCTCCGAACGCTCTGGAACTCTCAGCAGTGCTGTTCTGTCCAGACAGGATGGAACTAATCACCAAACAGCAGCTCTCAAAGTACTCTCCCACTCCATGTGTCCTCTTCACATTTGTCCTTACCTTCTACTGATGCAGCAAACAAGGAAAACTTGTGTCCTGGGCTTATAACATCTGCAGCTGGTTCTACAGTACTGGTGAGATAGTGAGAAATGCCATACAAACTGACGGAAGAAGTATGTGTCTGTGTTTGGTGAGGGTTTGGTGAAGGTTTGTATGGTTGGTGGCAGAGCAGTGAGGTATCTCAGTTCCAGTCTGGGATGGATTGGAGGAGCAGAGGATGGTGCGGGTCACTGAGAGGTCAAAGGTCAGGGGTCAGCATTACAGTAGCCAGAAGGAAGAAGAGGAAGCTTGAGTAGCAGGCTGGAGAGAGCCATTGACCAGGGGAACAGGGGAGAGAGCCCAGGCCACAGGCCAACAGGATGGACACTGCACACAGACATGGACCATCCTCTCTCACAGCTGAGCCTTGGAGGTGGATGAGGCTACACTCCCAGACAATCTCTGTAAGACAAGAAGACAAAGATACATACAGTACAAATGTCAGTCAAGTTACCATTACACAATATCTGTTCTGTAGCTATTTTCACTTTTTTTCTAATTTAGTAGTGACCAGCTCACACAAACACTGCCAGTGATATATTACAATACTACATCGTACTGTATATACTGATATATTACAAAACTACATCGTACTGTATATTCACCAAAACATATATGAAGTGTGAATATTTGAAACATTTGTCCTCAATGTACAATGTTCAACAAACCACGCTGTGACGCAATACCTCTGTAGTACAGTCAACAACACTATTTACATTAGTCTCTAAACCACAGACCATGGTACAGACTGACTGATTCATTCAGCAGTGCTTCATGGTCTGTATTCACCATAGGACTAATGGCACCTGTTCCCCTATTATAGTGGTATGGCGTGTAGCGGGGCTGAACAGGTGGGCCAGACGAGATGGCAGTACGGGGGTCAGATACAGCTGTACATGACTACTGGGTGTAGCTAGTTGTGCGCGCTGAGGCTGGCATGGGGACAGGGCACATGACTGGCTCACCTGCAGCGCCTGGTTGTGTGACTACTGGTGCTCGGCTGGGGCTCATGTGTCCTGCCTTGAGGGCTGGCATTGGACAGTATGGAGACAGTGGGGGAGAGGGGGGACAGGGGGGACTCACAGAGGGGAGACAGCAGAGTGTTTAGCCCCAGGGGTGCCCCTGGGGGATGACATCCCCACATAACTAATAACTAAATACACAGCCTAGTACTCTTACAAACAGCTTACAGTATTTTAATGGCATGCAACTCTCCCTGCAGAAACAGTTGGTTCATACTATTGTAGCTGATACAGAAGAGTGGAGAAATACACCTCTGAGGTGAGTGGCCTTTTGTAGCACACAATTATATATTATTGAGAAAAGGTCATTTTGCCTTTGCGGTGAGTGAGTTGTAGTTGACTAAGGCTAAATTCCTACAAGTATTACAAGTATTTTAGTAAGGCTAAATTAATTCTGTATTAAAATAATTGTAGTAAGGCTAAATGCCTACAAGTATTACAAGTATTTTTGTAATGCTAAATTCATACTGTTTACAAGTATTTTAGCAAGGCTAAATGCATACTGTATTACACGTATTTTAGTAAGGCTAAATTCATACTGTATTACAAGTATTTTAGTAAGGTTAAATTCATACTGTACTACAATAATTGTAGTAAGTCTAAATGCCTACAAGTATTACACATATTTTAGTAAGGCTAAATTAGTACTGTATTACAAGTACTATAGTAAGGCTAAATTCATACTGTATAAAATAATTGTAGTAAGGCTAAATGCCTACAAGTATTACAAGTATTTTTGTAATGCTAAATTCATTCTGTTTACAAGTATTTTAGCAAGGCTAAATTCATACTGTATTACAAGTATTTTAGTAAGGCTAAATGCATACTGTATTACAAGTATTTTAGTAAGGCTAAATTCATACTGCACTACAAGTATTTTAGCAAGGCTAAATTCATACTGTATAAAAATAATTGTGGTAAGGCTAAATGCCTAAAAGTATTACAAGTATTTTAGTAAGGCTAAAATCAAACTGTATATCAAGTATTTTAGTAAGGCTAAATTTATACTGTACTACACGTATTTTAGTAAGGTTAAATGCATACTGTACTACAATAATTGTGATACGTCTAAATGCCTACAAGTATTACACATATTTTAGTAAGGCTAAATTAGTACTCTATTACAAGTACTATAGTAAGGCTAAATTCATACTGTATAAAAATAATTGTAGTAAGGCTAAATGCCTGAAAGTATTACAAGTATTTTAGTAAGGCTAAATTCATACTGTACTACAATAATTGTAGTAAGGCTAAATGCTTACTGTATAAGAATTATTTTTGTGCTGACAGCAGTGAGTACATGTGATTTTGTTCAAGGACTCTCAGCAGGGATTGGAATGAAACTGTGAAGTCATTGATGTATTCTTAAGGATGACTGAGGCACTTGAATCATAACATTGTTTGACTACTCAACCCAAGGCACTCATTCCTCCAGCAGTTTCTGATGAAGGCATGAAAGAGAGTAAGGAAAGGGTATAATGCAACGGCTAACCCCAGACGATACATATCCCTTATAAGATAATACATAGTTTTCAAACCAATTTGCTGGTAAAGGAAAACTTTGTGGATAGTAGAGTTCCTGTAATTTGTATCAGAACATGGTTTAACTACTAGACTGAGGCACTTGAATCATAACATTGTAAAACTACTAGACTGAAGCACTTGAATCTTAACATTGTCTAACTACTAGACTGAGGCACTTAGTCATGAATGCCAGAAATACACTGTTACAGTTGAAGTCGGAAGTTTACATACACCTTAGCCAAATACATTTAATCTCTGTTTTTCACAATTCCTGACATTTAATGCTAGTAAAAATTCCCTGTCTTAGGTCAGTTAGGATCACCACTTTATTTTAAGAATGTGAAATGTCAGAATAATAGTAGAGAAAATGATTTATTTCAGCTTTATTTCTTTCATCACATTCCCAGTGTGTCAGAAGTTTACATACACTCAATTAGTATTTGGTAGCGTTGCCTTTAAATTGTTTAACTTGGGTCAAACGTTTCGGGTAGCCTTCTACAAGCTTCCCACAATAAGTTGGGTGAATTTTGGCCCATTCCTCCTGACAGAGCTGGTGTAACTGAGTCAGGTTGGTAGGCCTCTTTGCTCGCACACGCTTTTTCAATTCTGCCCACAAATGTTCTATAGGATTGAGGTCAGGGCTTTGTGATGGCCACTCCAATACCTTGACTTTGCTGTCCTTAAGCCATTTTGCAACAACTTTTGAAGTATGCTTGGGGTCATTGTCCATTTGGAAGACCCATTTGCAACCAAGCCTTAACTTCCTGACTAATGTCTTGAGCTGTTGCTTCAATATATCCACATAATTTTCCTGCCTCATGATGCCATCTATTTTGTGAAGTGCATTAGTCCCTCCGGCAACAAAGCACACCCCACAACATGATGCTGCCATCCCCGTGCTTCACGGTTGGGATGGTGTTCTTCGGCTTGCAAGCCTCCCCCTTTTTCCTCCAGAGGACAATTCTCTAAAAAGTACAATCTTTTTTATGGCGGTTATGGAGCAGTGGCTTCTTCCTTGCTGAGCGGCCTTTCAGGTTATGTCGATATAGGACTCGTTTACTGTGGATATAGATAATTTTGTACCTGTTTCCTCCAGCATCTTCACAAGGTCCTTTGCTGTTGTTCTGGGATTGATTTGAACTTTTTGCATCAAAGTACGTTCATCTCTAGGAGACAGAACGCGTCTCCTTCCTGAGCGGCTGCGTGGTCCCATGGTGTTTATACTTGCGTACTATTGTTTGTACAGATGAACGTGGTACCTTCAGGTGTTTGGAAATTGCTCCCAAGGTTGAACCAGACTTGTGGAGGTCTACAATTTTTTTTCTGAGGTCTTGCCTCATTTATTTTCATTTTCCCATGATGTCAAGCAAAGAGGCACTGGGTTTGAAGGTAGGCCTTGAAATACATCCACAGGTACACCTCCAAATGACTCAAATGATGTCAATTAGCCTATCAGAAGCTTCTAAAGCCATGACATCATTTTCTGGAATTTTCCAAGCTGTTTAAAGGCACAGTCAACTTAGTGTAATGATGTTGGTCTGAAGAAGAAGGAGTAGACCAAAGCCCAGCGTGGTACGTGTTCATGATGTTTAATAAAACCTGAACACTGAAACAAAGAACAAAAGTGGAACAAAACGCAACAGTTCTGTCAGGCCCTCACACAAAACAGAAAACAACTACCCACAAAACACAGGTGGGAAAAGGCTACCTAAGTATGGTTCTCAATCAGAGAAAACGATAGACAGCTGCCTCTGATTGAGAACCACACCCAGCCAAACACATAGAAATAGACAACATAGAACAAAAACATAGAATGCCCACCCCAACTTACGCCCTGACCAACCAAAATAGAGACATAAAAAGGATCTCTAAGGTCAGGGAGTGACACTTAGTGTATGTAAACTTCTGACCCACTGGAATTGTGATACAGTGAATTATAAGTGAAAAAATCTGCCTGCAAACAATTGTTGGAAATATGACTTGTGTCATGCACAAAGTAGATGTCCTAACAGACTTGCCAAAACTATAGTTGAAAAAGTGGTGGTTGAAAAAAAAGGAGGGTTGAAAAACGAGTTTTAATGACTCCAACCTAAGTGTATGTAAACTTCCGACTTCAACTGTATGTCTCATCATAGAACATTTTCTGCAGAGAGGGGTGAAAAGAAGAGAGTACTTTTTTTAAATGAATGGCAAAACTTATTTTGAATGTGCTTACTGGCAGTATGGAATGAGGCGGAAAATGTGTTTGCAATGGAATGCTACGACGAGAGGGAGAAACCCTTTTGGCCATTTTCCCAGGTAAAGTACACAGCCCGAGAGGGTGTGTGTGTGTGTGCATGCGCCCATGCGTGTGTGTGTGTGGCGGTACTCATCATACTGTACATACCATGACCTGGGGCCTGGCAGTTCCAGTCTTTGAAGCAGATGAGTTGTCAGGGACAGGGCCACTACCCCGGGGGCCCCGGCCCCCGACCTCCCCACAACCTTGGCCTAACCTTGGAGACTGTGGAGAGGAGAGAGTATAGAGAGGGGGAGAGAGAGAGATGGGGGGAGGAGAGAGTGATAGAGAGAGGGAGAAATAGAGAGGTGGGGGAGAAAGAGAGAGTGAGAGAGAAAATAAATCAAACCACAAACCAAATTGTTGGTCGTTTTATATTTTCTGTAATCCACTCATATTTCTTTAGTTACAATGCATAGCTACAAGATATGAGGAAATAACATAGGGTTAGTGTAAATAACTTAAAACAACAAGTAGCTAATGGAAAACAATTCCCTCCACTTTAAATTGTTGCTGAGAATTGTCTTAACAGCTTTGAAAATAATCTGTTTGTAAAGATATGTCTATCAATTACATTTCCTGTCTGTAACAGAATCATTACATCTTCCACAGCTCACACTACCCCACCTTTTAGCTTCCTTTGTTGGATGTTTTTATAATTACGGCAGTTTACAAGGTAATCACTTAATTATTCACCAATTGACACAGCCAGATAACAGTGTTATAGAAGGTCAGGCATCAGGTTTCTGAAGAGAACAGCCAGAGAAGTGGCAACTTAGCATATGAAATAGAGCAACCTCTTAAAAGGACACAAACACATGGTAATTCAGTCATGAAATTAAATAATGGTTCTTCGCCGGGAATTCTTGCTTATGAATCATAATGTAATCTGACTGATTATGATTATTCTGTTCCGTAGACCTTAACATTCTAAATCGGAGGATGCTAAGCAAATCCCTCTTCCATCGACACTTCAGGGGAAGAAGAGGAGGAGGAGGAGAAGGAGGAGGGGATGAATGAAGGAGGGAATAAAAATATCTCCTCAATATTTAGTCACAGATATGAATACATAACAGGGTGAAATGCGCACCAATCCCATTACGTGGAGATAGGTGGGTGGGTGTATAAAGGGTGTAATGTCTAACTCACCT
This sequence comes from Salvelinus fontinalis, assembly GCF_029448725.1. Lineage (NCBI taxonomy): Eukaryota > Metazoa > Chordata > Actinopteri > Salmoniformes > Salmonidae > Salvelinus > Salvelinus fontinalis. The sequence goes on from NC_074680.1 coordinate 19,753,018, forward strand.
GCTTCTGTTTATGACTTGACTTGACTTCCTGAAGAGAGCTGTAGCCTTTCCTGTCATTCTTCTGTTTCATCCACTGTGAAGTAGATCCTTTTTCATCCAAATCACACTTTCTTATTGGGGGACAGAGGCTGCCTTCCTCTTTTAAAGGATATGTACTGGAGCAAGAGACTCTTATCTTAGTCATTACAGGGGAAATGTTAGATTCAAGCATTTCAGTATCTGCTAAACTTTCAACAGTGTCTATCAGGGTTTCACAAGGTAACGGATTAAGATAAGAAGCCTCATTATGGCACTGTAGCTGTCTCCAAGCTATACTTCCAGGAGAAATACCATGTTCTTCTTGGTATTCATTGCAGACGGGCAGAGGCGCTTGGCTCTGACTCTGGCTTTGGGCAGCAGGAGAGGGAGAGGAGGAGTAGTAGTCAATTAATTTGGGACTCTGCCTCCTTTGCCTCTTGGTGACAGCCATGCTGTAGCAGAGAGGAGGTCCAAGGTACACTTTCTCAGTACAGGCCTCGAACAGCATCTCCTCGTCCCTGATGTCTGGGGTAGAAGACAGTAAGGGGGTGGTGCTCTTGCTGTCTATACAGGAGCTAACCTCTCCACAGTCCGAGTCGTGGGAGGAGATAGACAGGTAGGAGTAGAAGTCTCCCTTGTGGAGGTGGATGGTCCGGTGGGAGTGCTCCAGGACTTTGTCCCTGATCTGGGCTCCAGTCTGGCCGGGTCTTTCTTTGTCCTCCGCCTGGCTCTCCTTGTTCTTCAGAGCCACCGAGGCCATGTTGATGATCTCCATCACAAAGTTGTGCATGTTCTCCTGGCTCTTTTGGTCCTGGCGTGGGGGTGCCTGGGGGTGGGGGTGGCTGCAGCAGGGATGGTCTGAGTTGGGGTCTGGGATGGGGTTGGCATCTCCAATGCTCTGCTGGGTGTGGACATCACAGAGGAATGAAGATAAGAGATTCTCCTGACTGCTGTTTCCAGAATGGGGTGGTTTCTGTAGGGCAAGGTGGTGGTGGGAGCCACCACGGTCCTCCAGTGGGGAGAGAGAGGGGGAGGAGTGGCTGGAGCTCTGACAGGGGATTTCCCCTCTGAGCTGGCTCTCTAGAGAGGACTCCTTGGCCTGGAGCTGGGACAGCGTCTCACACGAGGACGGCGTGGTGGCAGTGGCCATTCCCATGCCCCTCTGCTGGTCCCCTCCATTCACCACTGACTCGTTCACATAACAGTTTTTGAAGGACTCCCCTTTCTTGGTGTAAAGGCTCCCCTCCTCTCGTAACAACTCATCATCCTCATCCTTTCCTTTGATGTGGGAGTTTTCCACATTCCCGTTCTCCATGTCATCTACAAACTGGCTGATATACCTCCGCGTGGCGTTCTTCCTGTTGGTGTTCACCACGTCAGGCAGAATTCCGAAGCACTCTTTCTTCACGTTGCTGTTGGACTGGGACTCCAGGTGCCTCAGCGCTGAGCGGTTTAGGAAGGAGCAGTGTTCAGTGCCTACAGACAGCCTGTTGGTGCGGTCTTTGGATAGGATGTCACACTGCAGCTCGTCCCCTAGAGGGTTATACCCTTGGTTCTTGTCCCTGCCAGACTGGGACTGCTGCTGGGAGCGGGAAGGATTGTGGATCCAGTTGTGAAACTCGTTCTTCATGTACTCCATGCCTAGGCACAAGGAGCCCTCCATGTACTCCTCCTCAGAGGCGACTGAGCTGTCCTCCTCCTCATCCTCCTTGATACCCAGCTCCTCTTCAGTCAGGGTCAGCGTGGAGCTAGACAGAAGGTCACTGTCCTCCTCCTCATCCTCCTTGATACCCAACTCCTCTTCAGTCAATGTCAGCGTGGAGCTAGACAGAAGGTCACTGTCATCCTCGTCATCTGTGCAAGCAGAGGTGCATGACACGTTGACCACCATGCTGATGCTGGCGTCTGCCTCGTCGTGACCCCCATGGCCTCCGTGGTGACCTGGCTGGGCCCGGTGGTGGTGCTTCCTGAAGGATGCGTTGGAGTCCAGCAGGTAGCAGTGGTTCCTCAGTACGGCCAGGTCCTCCGAGCCCACCGACGAGTCCTCTGTGCTGCTCAGCTCTGTCAGAGAAGCAGCCGAGCTCTCATTGACGGAGGAGGGGGAACCACCTCGGTCCCCTGAGAGGCACCCAGTGTGCCCAGGCCCCCAAGATCCATACCCCACCCCAGGGTGGCAGAGGGAGCTGCTGCTCTGCAGAGTAATGTCAGAGATGCTGCGTGTCATCTTTAGGTTGTGTAGCGGGGTCTGGATGTTCTCCAGGCGTTTGAGGAGCTCCAGAGTCCTGCGGCTCAGTTCCCCTGTGGGCTCTATGGCTCCGATGCCCAGGCCCAGCTCCCTCAAGCTGCCCTGGCTGCCTCCTTCTCCTTCGGCCTCCTCCCAGCTCTTACATGGAGCCAGCCAGCTCTCCAGAGACGTGGAGCGCTGGAGAGTGTCTTTGCCGGCTGGAAATAACTCCCCCGCTGCATACAGGGACTCCAGGGAGGACCCTTGGGACAGATGGGGGATCTCTCTGTCTCTAAGGCCCTTCACCCCTGTCACTCTTCTCTCATCTTCCTCCTTGGAGTCAGGGCTGAGGCCACATCCGTTGATCAGAATCTCCACGTTGGACTCTCTCCTGTGTCTCCTCCGGTTCTCCCCTCCTCCACCTCCCTCCTCTCCCCCTCCTCCACCTCTCTTCTTCTTCTCTGCTTTGCATCTGTTCTGGTCTTGATCTCTCAGCGCCGTCACAGACACACAGTCCCCATACAGCGCTACCCTGTTGGCCCGCTCTAGGATCCTGTCAATGTCCTCGTCACACAACCTCTCCCCCTCCTCGTCGTCTTCCCCAGGCGAGTTGACTCCTTGGGGGGGTCTGAGGTAGGTGCTGCTTCCTCTCCTTGGGTCATCTAGACAGACCACGGAGTTGGCAGTAGACTCTGTCTCGACCTCACTGACTATCCCGCTCTCGCTCTCTGATCTGCGTGGGGACTCCCCTCCACGTCCCCCCTGCTTTCCCCCGCCAAACAGACCCCCTAGGAGGTCTGGCAGGGATTCCACAGATGAGAAGGAGGAGTCTTTGCTTAGGCTCTTCAGAAGAGGCTGCTTCCTCCCGGCTTTGACTGGAGAAGAGGTCTTGTGTACGGAGGGGAAGTGAGGCTGTCTGTAAAGCTGCACATTATGCAGGCTGTACACCTGATAGACACTGGGACGGTGAGAAGACAGAGGCGTCATTCTAGACAATTCGTTCAAGGACATCCCTCGCTGAGTGACACGCGGGCTCGACTCGGACATGTCATAGTCTAAACCAGCCCCAGGGGATCCAGGACCTGATTCACATTCAGCATTTTGTTTGTCATCAAATTCCTGTGGCTCCATGTACTCCACGATGGCCATGTCCATTTCATCCCACTCCCAGGAGTCCTCGGCTGGGCCGTGGAGGTCCATGAGATCAGCCTCTACGATGTTCCCCGGGACCTTCAGAGAGATAAAGCTCAAATTTACCGGTTCAAAATCAATAAAAAAAGAAAGAGCTGTTTTTTTTATACTAGGTTAATACTTTCAATTTTGGGGAGAAAGCAAAGGATTGAATAGCACAATTCTCTAAAAAGTGTATAGTCTAAAATGTGCTTAGACAGACATTTTGCTCAGGAAGACACAATTTTACAAATTGCTTGGCATCTCAATAATATAAGAGAGAGGGTCTATTTATACGAACCATTTTTATCTTATTAATCTAATAAAGTGGTAAATCTAGCACTTTCTACGTGGCACACCCTCTGTAAGGAATTTCTATTAGACTCTCTTCTTGCTGATAAGGGAAATCCGAATGACTTTAAGCTGGGGTTGCTAATGCAGGATAAAACCTTCATCTGTGAATCAATAAGCCTCAGCCTACCAAGCTAACATTGGACTAAATTATGCACATAGGCCTATAGTATATAACCAAATGGTCACAACACAAGAAGCAGTAGCTAGCCAGTCTTATCAATCACTTCACCTGATAACCAACTAATAAGACAAAGACAAGAACCCAGAAATCCACTTCCAGACAGCAGAATAATTGCTTTTAAACATCATGTTTTCCATCCACCTCGGCCGGCACATGGAATGGCAAAAGATTCTCAAAATACCCAAATTGAAACATTTTCTCATTTTCATAAATGGGGCATCTAAAGAAGGGACTAGTGCAGTTGTGACCACACTCCTTCTATCATTGAGCAAAGTGTTTCATTTCTAAACAAAGGGAATATGTTCCCCCTATTCAGGACATATCCCCCAGGTAAAACTGTACTTCAGTCTGCAAAGTCTACATGTCTTCTCTCTCCCTGCTGTACTGGGATGGATATAACAGAGTAGACAACCAGCCTTTTCCCTCTTCCCCACATGCACCCGGTTCCACAGTAGCACGTGGCAGTCCCCCAGGAATGCAGACAAGAGGACAGAGAGAGAGATACTATGAACTATGGGTGAATATGTCCATCTGATCTACATAAGGGATGTGTGGTGGTGTTGGTGGTGGGGATTTCACTACAGATTTAATGGTGATTCCACCTGTTCTCCACATTACACAAACACACTGAAGGAAACAGAGGTACTTTACAGTAATGAACCCCTTTTAAACAAGTCTCTATTGCAATTTTTGGAGCTGAGCCTTGTGCCATAACGCATTGATGATCAAAAGGGGGGTTGTGTACAGAATAGTCTGAAGCTGCCAGACATCACACTGCCTGTGTTTACACGACACTACCCCCAATGTACCACCCATTTCCTATATAGTACTCTATATAGGGCTAGGGCAAAACACTAAATGTGCACCTCTTGGGGTTCCCAGTACCGAGTTTGCGAACACTGCCCTACATAGTGCAATACTTTTGACCAGGGCCTATGGGGAATAGGGTGCCATTTGGAACGTATAGCTAACATATCCCGGTGTACTACAGCGACTTTCCCTGCAGTATATATCACTATTATTAATCCATTATAGTTACAGTGCAAAACATTTCCTTCTCTGTTGCTGGCCTAAATAACTTACCGCTGGACAGCTCACTTTGAGAGGAATAATACCACTCATAAACAGCTTGTTCTAGATTTGGGGAGCTTCTTTATAGGGCATAAACGGAACCTTCACGACTGAAACAGAATGTATAGCTGGCTAGTTGCTAGTACATAAATGTACAGAGTATATCCACGTGACCAGCTGTATCTACGTGGTCAATTCTGCAGTTAAGTGAGAAAACCAGGAGACACCCAGGTCTCTTGAGGAGTGGTCAACCATCCCTGGAATAGGAGTCTTTACAGTCAGACCTGTATGAGCTCTGCCATGCGGGGCCAGGCTGAGTCACCTGGTGACTCAGCCTGACTCAGTCACGTATATGTTACGTGACTCAGTCACGTATATGTTACGTACAATGCCTTCGGAAAGTATTCAGACCCCTTAACTTTTTCCACATTTTGTTACATTTCAGCCTTATTCTAAAATGGAGTAAATAAATAATAATCCTTAGCAATCTAAATCAAATCAAATTGTATTTGTCACATACACATGGTTAGCAGATGTTAATGCGAGTGTAACGAAATGCTTGTGCTTCTAGTTCCGACAATGCAGTAATAACCAATGAGTAATCTAACCTAACAATAGTAATCTAACCTAACAAACTACACACAATACCTCACTGTGACAAAGTGATAACAGTTTTTTCAAAATTTTAGCAAATGTATTAAATATTTAAAACAGAAATACCTTATCTACATAAGTATTCAAGCCCTTTGCTATGAGACTCGAAATTGAGCTCAGGAGCATCCTGTTTCTATTGATCATCCTTGAGTTGTTTCTACAACTTGATTGGAGTCCACTTGTGTCAGAGCAAAAACCAAGCTATGAGGTCAAAGGAATTGTCCGTAGAACTCCAAGACAGGCAACTAAAGTACTCTCAGACCATGGGGAACAAGATTCTCTAGTCTGATGAAACAAATATTGAACTCTTTGGCCTGAATGCCAGGCGTCATGTCTGGAGGAAACCTGGCACCATACCTACGGTGAAGCATGGTGGTTAGTCCAGTTTAGAATAAGGCTGGAACGTAGCAAAATTTGGAAAAAGTCAAGGGGTCTGAATAATTTCCGAATGCACTGTATATTGCATATTCCACCCTCTTCCCATATTGTGTCAGGTCAGTATCTTAAAATAGTAGTTGAACAATGTGGGTTTCCAAGCAGGATGTGAGGTCTCACCTGATCTGTCCCCAGGGCCCGCCGGAGGCGGGTCTGCCACTGCAGCACCTGCATGACGATGGCCCCCCAGCGCCGCTCCAGGTTGACGGTCAGCAGCTGCAGCTGTAGGGCCTGTTGCTCTGAGTCTGGACCGCTTTGCTGCTCCTGCTCCTCCTGCAGCCGCTGGGACAGCCTCAGTACCGAGGACACGCCCTTACGCCTCCCACACACCTCCAGACACAGAGACTGGAGAAGGTAGGGGGTGGAGAGGAGGAGAGAGGAAGGGGTGGAGAGGAGGAGAGAGAAAGGGGTGGAGAGGAGGAGAGAGGAATGGGTGGAGAGGAGGAGAGAGGAATGGGTGGAGAGGAGGAGAGAGGAAGGGGTGGAGAGGAGGAGAGAGGAAGGGGTGAAGAGGAGGAGAGAGGAAGGGGTGGAGAGGAGGAGAGAGGAAGGGGTGGAGAGGAGGAGAGAGGAATGGGTGGAGAGGAGGAGAGAGGAAGGGGTGGAGAGGAGGAGAGAGGAATGGGTGGAGAGGAGGAGAGAGGAAGGGGTGGAGAGGAGGAGAGAGGAAGGGGTGGAGAGGAGGAGAGAGGAATGAGATAGAGGTGACAGAGGCAGGGGAAAGGCAAAAGAAAGACGGAGAGAGTCAATTTACATTTTACATAAAAAAAAGTATAATTTAAACCTGAAACCTCACAACTTCCCATTAGTGTACAGTAGGTTTTAAGAGGACCAGTTACAGTAGCCTTTGTAACCATATTAATTGGTACCATGTTTAGGTGGGGAGTGGAGGACTAACGCATACCAGTATGTGTGTTCAAGTCTTTATAGTTCAAAGCGTTAGCAGAAGCAGTTACAGTCCAAAACCTGCTAATGAACTTAGCCATACTAAATTATCGTAATTTTTTTCTCTCTATAAATCATCCAAATGTGTGATTTTAACATGTGCATTTAATTATTCTCTTTAAAGCAGTTTATTTTCCCTACTGCTTCTACTGTTGCTGCTGCTGCTTAGATGTGTCTTAATGCAACCCAGAACCAAAATGCGTCCCAGATGGCACAAATATTCCCTATGGCCCCTGGTCAAAACTAGTGCACTAAATAGGGAATAGGGTGCCATGTGAGACACAGTCTGGCCCCTCTGTTTCTCTCCAAAGCCACACGGGCGAACAGGGACTACCCTCACTCCCTCCCTGACTGCCCCCCTGACTACTCTCACTACCCCCCTGACAACCCTCACTACCTCCCTGACTACCTCCCTGACTGCCCTTACTACCCCTCTGACTACCCTGACTACCCCCCTGACTACCCTCACTACCCCCCTGACTGCCCTTACTACCCCCCTGATTACCCTCACTACCCCCCTGACAACCCTCACTAGCCCCCTGACTACCCTCACTACCCCCCTGACTGCCCTCACTAGCCCCCTGACTACCCTCACTACCCCCCTGACTACCCTCACTACCCCCTGACTACCCTCACTACCCCCTGACTACCCTCACTACCCCCTGACTACCCTCACTACCGCCCTGACTACCCTCACTACCCCCTGACTACCCTCACTACTCCCCTGACTACCTTCACTACTCCCCTGACTACCTTCACTACGCCCCTGACTACCTTCACTACTCCCCTGACTACCTTCGCTACTCCCCTGACTCTTCTCACTACCCTCACTACCCTCCTGACTACCTTCACTACTCCCGTGACTACCTTCACTACTCCCCTGACTCTTCTCACTACCCTCCTGACTACCTTCACTACTCCCCTGACTACCTTCACTACTCCCCTGACTCTTCTCACTACCCTCCTGACTACCTTCACTACTCCCCTGACTACCTTCACTACTCCCCTGACTCTTCTCACTACCCTCACTACTCCCCTGACTACACTCACTACTCCCCTGACTGCCCTCACTAGCCCCCTGACTACCCTCACTACCCCCCTGACTACCCTCACTACCCCCTGACTACCCTCACTACCCCCTGACTACCCTCACTACCCCCTGACTACCCTCACTACCCCCTGACTACCCTCACTACCGCCCTGACTACCCTCACTACCCCCTGACTACCCTCACTACCCCCTGACTACCTTCACTACTCCCGTGACTACCTTCACTACTCCCCTGACTCTTCTCACTACCCTCCTGACTACCTTCACTACTCCCCTGACTACCTTCACTACTCCCCTGACTCTTCTCACTACCCTCCTGACTACCTTCACTACTCCCCTGACTACCTTCACTACTCCCCTGACTCTTCTCACTACCCTCACTACTCCCCTGACTACACTCACTACTCCCCTGACTACCCTCACTAGCCCCCTGACTACCCTCACTACCCCCCTGACTACCCTCACTACCCCCTGACTACCCTCACTACCCCCTGACTACCCTCACTACCCCCTGACTACCCTCACTACCCCCTGACTACCCTCACTACCGCCCTGACTACCCTCACTACCCCCTGACTACCCTCACTACTCCCCTGACTACCTTCACTACTCCCCTGACTACCTTCACTACTCCCCTGACTACCTTCACTACTCCCCTGACTACCTTCGCTACTCCCCTGACTCTTCTCACTACCCTCCTGACTACCTTCACTACTCCCCTGACTCTTCTCACTACCCTCCTGACTACATTCACTACTCCCCTGACTACCTTCACTACTCCCCTGACTCTTCTCACTACCCTCCTGACTACCTTCACTACTCCCCTGACTACCTTCACTACTCCCCTGACTCTTCTCACTACCCTCACTACTCCCCTGACTACCCTCACTACTCCCCTGACTACTCTCACTACTCCTCTGACTACCTTCACTACTCCCCTGACTACTCTCACTACTCCCCTGACTACTCTCACTACTCCCCTGACTACCTTCACTACTCCCCTGACTACTCTCACTACTCCCCTGAGTACTCTCACTACTCCTCTGACTACCTTCACTACTCCCCTGACTACTCTCACTACTCCCCTGAGTACTCTCACTACTCCTCTGACTACCTTCACTACTCCCCTGACTCTTCTCACTACTCCCCTGAGTACTCTCACTACTCCTCTGAGTACTCTCACTACTCCTCTGACTACCTTCACTACTCCCCTGACTCTTCTCACTACTCCCCTGAGTACTCTCACTACTCCTCTGAGTACTCTCACTACTCCTCTGACTACCTTCACTACTCCCCTGACTCTTCTCACTACTCCCCTGAGTAATCTCACTACTCCTCTGAGTACTTTCACTACTCCTCTGACTACCTTCACTACTCCCCTGACTCTTCTCACTACTCCCCTGAGTACTCTCACTACTCCTCTGAGTACTCTCACTACTCCTCTGACTACCTTCACTACTCCCCTGACTCTTCTCACTACTCCCCTGAGTACTCTCACTACTCCTCTGAGTACTCTCACTACTCCCCTGACTACCTTCACTACTCCCCTGACTACCTTCACTACTCCCCTGACTACCCTCACTACTCCCCTGAGTACTCTCACTATCCTCCTGACTACCCTCACTACTCCCCTGACTACCTTCACTACTCCCCTGACTACTCTCACTACTCCCCTGACTACCTTCACTACTCCCCTGACTACCTTCACTACTCCCATGACTACCCTCACTACTCCCCTGAGTACTCTCACTACCCTCCTGACTACCTTCACTACTTCCCTGACTACCTTCACTACTCCCCTGACTACCTTCACTACTCCCCTGACTACATTCACTACTCCCCTGACTACCTTCACTACTCCCCTGACTACCTTCACTACTCCCCTGAGTACTCTCACTACTCCTCTGAGTACTCTCACTACTCCTCTGACTACCTTCACTACTCCCCTGACTCTTCTCACTACTCCCCTGAGTACTCTCACTACTCCTCTGAGTACTCTCACTACTCCTCTGACTACCTTCACTACTCCCCTGACTCTTCTCACTACTCCCCTGAGTACTCTCACTACTCCTCTGAGTACTCTCACTACTCCTCTGACTACCTTCACTACTCCCCTGACTCTTCTCACTACTCCCCTGAGTACTCTCACTACTCCTCTGAGTACTCTCACTACTCCTCTGACTACCTTCACTACTCCCCTGACTCTTCTCACTACTCCCCTGAGTACTCTCACTACTCCTCTGAGTACTCTCACTACTCCTCTGACTACCTTCACTACTCCCCTGACTCTTCTCACTACTCCCCTGAGTACTCTCACTACTCCTCTGAGTACTCTCACTACTCCTCTGACTACCTTCACTACTCCCCTGACTCTTCTCACTACTCCCCTGAGTACTCTCACTACTCCTCTGAGTACTCTCACTACTCCTCTGACTACCTTCACTACTCCCCTGACTCTTCTCACTACCCTCCTGAGTACTCTCACTACTCCTCTGAGTACTCTCACTACTCCCCTGACTACCTTCACTACTCCCCTGACTACCTTCACTACTCCCCTGACTACATTCACTACTCCCCTGACTACCTTCACTACTCCTCTGAGTACTCTCACTACTCCCCTGACTACCTTCACTACTCCCCTGACTACCTTCACTACTCCCCTGACTACCCTCACTACTCCCCTGACTACCCTCACTACTCCCCTGAGTACTCTCACTACCCTCCTGACTACCTTCACTACTTCCCTGACTACCTTCACTACTCCCCTGACTACCTTCACTACTCCCCTGACTACATTCACTACTCCCCTGACTACCTTCACTACTCCCCTGACTACCTTCACTACACCCCTGACTACCTTCACTACTCCCCTGACTACCCTCACTACTCCCCTGACTACTCCCACTACTCCCCTGACTACCTTCACTACTCCCCTGACTATCTTCACTACTCCCCTGACTACTTTCACTACTCCTCTGACTACCTTCACTACTCCCCTGACTCTTCTCACTACCCCCCTGAGTACTCTCACTACCCTCCTGACTACCCTCACTACTTCCCTGACTGCCCTCACTACTCCCCTGACTACCCTCACTACTCCCCTGACTACCCTCACTACTCCACTGACCACCCTCACTACTCCACTGACTACCCTCACTACTCCACTGACCACCCTCACTACTCCCCTGACCACCCTCACTACTCCCCTGACTACCCTCACTACTCCACTGACTACCCTCACTACTCCACTGACTACCCTCACTACTCCCCTGACTACCCTCACTACCCCTGCACCCCTGATGAGGTTTCCACAACAATATGCCCTGTCAGGAGCATGTAAATCAGGCTCCTAAGCCCTTTTATGCCTGCCATAAAGAGAAGAAATATTCAACATTAAAAGGGCAAAGCTTCCGCTGTAGACTGCCTTAACTTTAATACTCTAGCTGCTGCAGCTAGTGGTGGTGTGATATCATCATGGAACCTGAACTGCCACAACCAGAACACATACTAACACTTTCTTAAACAGGGAGACACCGGTGTGTGTGTGTGTGTGTGTGTGTGTGTGTGTGTGTGTGTGTGTGTGTGTGTGTGTGTGTGTGTGTGTGTGTGTGTGTGTGTGTGTGTGTGTGTGTGTGTGTGTGTGTGTGTGTGTGTGTGTGTGTGTGTGTGTGTGTGTGTGTGTGTGTGTGTGTGTGTGTGTGTGTGTGTGTGTGTGTGTGTGTGTGTGTGTGTGTGTGTGTGTGTGTGTGTGTGTGTGTGTGTGTGTGTGTGTGTGTGTGTGTGTGTGTGTGTGTGTGTGTGTGTGTGTGTGTGTGTGTGTGTGTGTGTGTGTGTGTGTGTGTGTGTGTGTGTGTGTGTGTGTGTGTGTGTGTGTGTGTGTGTGTGTGTGTGTGTGTGTGTGTGTGTGTGTGTGTGTGTGTGTGTGTGTGTGTGTGTGTGTGTGTGTGTGTGTGTGTGTGTGTGTGTGTGTGTGTGTGTGTGTGTGTGTGTGTGTGTGTGTGTGTGTGTGTGTGTGTGTGTGTGTGTGTGTGTGTGTGTGTGTGTGTGTGTGTGTGTGTGTGTGTGTGTGTGTGTGTGTGTGTGTGTGTGTGTGTGTGTGTGTGTGTGTGTGTGTGTGTGTGTGTGTGTGTGTGTGTGTGTGTGTGTGTGTGTGTGTGTGTGTGTGTGTGTGTGTGTGTGTGTGTGTGTGTGTGTGTGTGTGTGTGTGTGTGTGTGTGTGTGTGTGTGTGTGTGTGTGTGTGTGTGTGTGTGTGTGTGTGTGTGTGTGTGTGTGTGTGTGTGTGTGTGTGTGTGTGTGTGTGTGTGTGTGTGTGTGTGTGTGGCCCAGGCCAAGACCCTCCTTTTTAAATATGCAGCAATGATAGCGACTAGAGAACCAGAGCTCCTTTCTGTCTGTGTGCAAAAGGACATAATCATTGGGAGAACAATTTATGTAAATCCTGCTCGCTCTGCAAAGCATTCCCTTACATTAACTTGACATTTTACAATAAATATTAAACACTATTACATTTAAATTGTATTTTTCTCAGCAGTTTCCACCCTGTTTTAGCATATATTTACAGCCCTCCCTGGTCTTTTTAAACAGGTAATGTGATTGCAAAATGCAATGACTGTTTTGAGACAAAGGGCGATGGTTGTTGTCAGTGATAAAGTTATCCTGTACAATGTACAACAGCCATAGCTTTAGGTTTAGAGAGTCAGTGGCCCCTCGACAACAGACAGATGACTGAACAATACATACATATACACTACATGACCTGTTCATCGAACATCTCATTCCAAAATCATGAGCATTAATATGGAGTTGGTACCCCTGCTGAAATAACAGCCTCCACTCTTCTGGGAAGGCATTCCTCTCGATGTTGGAACATTGCTGCGGGGACTCAGCCACAAGAGCATTAATTCGGATAGGCACTGATGTTGGGCGATTAGGCCTGGCTCGCAGTCGGCGTTCCAATTCATCCTAAAGGTGTTCGATGGGGTTGAGGTCAGGGATCTGTGCAGGCCAGTCAAGTTCTTTCACACCGACCTCGACACACTATTTCTGTATGGACTTTGCTTTGTGCACGGGGGCATTGTCATGCTGAAACAGGAACGGGCTGCCCCAAACTGTTGCCACAAAGTTAGAAGCACAGAATCATCTATAATGTCATAGTATGCGGTAGCGCTAAGATTTCCCTTCACTGGAACTAAGGGGCAAGAACCATGAAAAACAGCCCCAGACTATTATTCCTCCACCACCAAATTTGGCACTATGCATTCGGGCAGGTAGCATTCGTACGTTGGACTGCCAGATGGTAAAGCGTAATTCATCCCTCCAGAGAATGTGTTTCCACTGCTCTAGTGTCCAATAGCGGCAAGCTTTACACCACTTCAGCTGACGCTTGGAATTGCGCATGGTGATCTTAGGCTTGTGTGTGGCTTTTTGGCCACGAAAACCCATTTCATGAAGCTCCCGACGAACAGTTATTGTGCTGACAGTGCTTCAAAAGGCAGTTTAGAAATCGGTAGTGAATGTTGAAACCGGGGACAGGCGATTTTTATGCTCTACGCACTTCAGCACTCGGCGGTCTCGTTCTGTGAGCTTGTGTGGCTTACCACTTCGCGGCTGAGCCGTTGTTGCTCCTAGCCGTTTCCACGCCACAATACCAACACTTACAGTTGACCGGGGCAGTTCTAGCAGGGCAGAAATCTGATGAACTGACTTGTTGGAAAAGTGGCATCCTATGACGGTGCCACGTTGAAAGTCACTGAGCTCTTCAGTAAGGCCATTTTACTGCCAATGTTTGTCTATGGAGATTGCATGGCGGTATGCTCGATTTTATACACCTGTCATTAACGGGTGTGGCTGAAATAGCCGAATCCTCTAATTTGAAGGGGTGTCCACATACTTTTGTATATGTAGTGTACGCTGCATCCCAAATTTGCACCCGTATTCCTATATATTCCTATTTTTGACCAGAGCTCTATAGACCCTAGTCAAAATAAGTGCACTATTGTATATAAAGAACATTGTGCCATTTGGGGCACAATCATATTGTAGATACACTGAGATGCACTCAGATAGATTCAGATTAGAACATCCACCCTCAGCCACATTACAGGGTCATTGGAATGAGTAAAAGTACTAGCTCCTAACACTGCTTATTTCTCTCTCGGTGGTTCTTATGTACCTATCACAGGCGGCTGGTGGCACCTTAATTGGGGAGCATGGGCTGGAACGGTATAAATGGAATGGTATCAAACAAGTGGTTTCCATGTGTTTAATACCATTCCATTTACTCCATTCCAGTCATTATTATGAGCTGTCCTCCCCTCAGCAGCCTCCTGTGGTACCTATTGGTAGGCTATGTCAAGCCAAGTAAAGGCAACTCATACCAATATCAGCTACTACTGCTCCACATTGTTAGACTAAAGAGCTAAAAACTAGGGCCAATAGCATCATGCTAAATGGGCATTGCATTATCGAGCTTTTTACATTTTCAGACTCCCTCCTCACAAATCCTCCGGCCTCATTCTTTCTGCATTACTGGGTTTCATAAACTGATTTCTCCTCCCCATTGAGTCTTAGTCTTATTGACACAGAGGCTAGGGGTATAGTCTGCCAATATTTGCTAAAAAGCTTTTCCAAATACATGGAGCACTGGTGGAGTGGCCTGCTTTCCCCCTGTATGCATAGAGAGAGAACCATACAATGAGTCCATTTCAGGCCGAGCGTCGGGAAGGGCTACCAGTCAACGCTGCTGAGAACCTGGCGTCTCTCCAAGACACTCTATTGTCCCTATCCTGATATCAGAAACCCCCAACAAAAAAGACAACAAAACCAAGCCATCTCTCAACTGAACTGAATTGTCCAGCCCACATAGCTGCATGAAGTAGGGGTGCTGAGTGTGCTCTAGCACCTCCTAAAAAATCTACATCCATCTACATTTATCAGGTGCTTTTTAATAAAGGAATCTCAGGATTCTGGTAATATGCAACTCGGGTCGGCCCGGCAACGCAATCTAGAGGCTGTTAGAGGTGACTATAGATGGGTTCCAAATGGCACCCTATTCCCTATATAGCGCAATATCCAATAAGACCTGGTCAAAAGTAGTGTATTGTATACAGGGAATAAGGTGCCATTTGGGATGCAACCTATTAGAGATTAGTATTTAGAGCTTATCAGGTCCTCCTCAGTGTTCTATCACCGTTGTCACGTTCCTGACCGGTTTTCTGTTATTTTGTATGTGTTTGACGGTCAGGGCGTGAGTTTGGGTGGGTAGTCTATGTTATGTGTTTCTATGTTGGTTAAAGGGTGACCTGATATGGCTCTCAATTAGAGGCAGGTGGTTTTCATTTCCTCTGATTGAGAGCCATATTAAGGTAGGTATTTTCACATTGATGGTTGTGGGTGGTTGTCTCCTGTGTCAGTGTCTGTGTATGTTACCACACAGGACTGTTTCGGTTTCGGTTTTGTTTGTTTGTTCGTTTTATGTAGTCAGTTTTCCTGTTCATGCGTTCTTCGTGTTTCATGTAAGTTCGTCGTCCAGGTCTGTCTACGTCGTTTATTGTTTTTGTAATTATTCAAGTGTTCGTCGTGTTTTCTGTTTTGTTTATTAAAAAATCATGTCTTATCACAACGCTGCATTTTGGTCTAATCCTTGCTACTCCTCTTCGGATGAGGAGAAGGAGGAAGCCCGTTACAACCGTGTTCTAGCAAAGGCCTGATCAAATCTAATTGTATTTGTCACATGCACAGAATACAACACACAACACGAATACAACCCTTAACCAACAATGCAGTTTTAAGAGCATAGTTTAGAAAATATTGTCACGTTCCTGACCTGTTTTCTGTTAGTTTGTGTATGTGTTAGCTGGTCAGGACGTGAGTTTGGGTGGGCAGTCTATGTTTTCTGTTTCTATGTTGGTTTAAGGGTGACCTGATATGGCTCTCAATTAGAGGCAGGTGGTTTTCATTTCCTCTGATTGAGAGCCATATTAAGGTAGGTGTTTTCACACTGTTTGTTTGTGGGTGGTTGTCTCCTGTGTCTGTATGTATGTTCGTGCCACACGGGACTGTAGCGTTTGTTTGTAGTCGTGTACCTGTTCGTGCGTTCTTCAAGTTATATGTAAGTTCGTGTCCAGGTCTGTTTTCATCGTTTATTTGTTTTGTAGTTTATTCAAGTATAGTTCGTTTTCTGTCTACGTCGTGTTTGTTGTTTTGTCGTGTCTTAAATAAATCATGTCATCATACCTCGCTGCACATTGGTCTTCAGATCCCTCTCTCCTCTCCTCGTCTGAGGAGGAGGAGGATTTAGAGAACCGTTACAGAACCACCCACCAAATTACCAGAACCAAGCAGCGGGGAAAAGGGCAGCGAAAGCAACCGCAGAAATCCCAGGATTCATGGACATGGGAGGAGATCTTGAATGGAGAAGGACCCTGGGCACAGGCTGGGGAGTATCGCCGCCCCAAAGCTGAGCTGGAGGAAGCGAGTGCTGAGCGGCGGCGATATGAGGAGGCAGCACGGCAGCGGGACAGGTACGAGAGGCAACCCCAGAAAGTTTTTGGGGGGGGGCTAGAGAGGAGTGTGTCTAAGCCAGGTAGCAGACCTGAGCGCACTCCTCGTGCTTATTATAAGCAACGCGTCACTGGTCAGGCACCGTGTTATGCGGTTAAGCGCACGGTGTCGCCAGTGCGTGCCCATAGCCTGGTGCGCTATAGGGCAGCCCCCCGAAAGTGTCAAGTGAGTGTGGGCATCCAGCCGGGGCGTATTGTGCCTGCTCAGCGCGTCTGGTCTCCGGTACGCAGTTTCGGTCCAGGGTATCCTGCACCGGCTCTGCGTGCTGTGTCTCCGGGGCGCTGGGAGGGTGCAGTGCGTCCTATGCCTACGCTCCGCTCGTACCGGGCAAATGTGGGAGTGGAGCCTAAGGGAGAAGTGCGCGTAGTAGGCACTAGATCTCCAGTGCTCATCCACAGCCCGGTTCAACCTGTGCCTGCACTCTGGAGGGTACGGGCTGGAGTAGTATGCCAGCCTGGGGGAGTGGTGCCAAGGCTGCGCACCAGAGCTCCAGTGCTCCCCCACAGCCCGGTCCTTCAGGTGCCTTTTAACATCAAGCCTCCTGTAGGTCTCTCCAGCCTGGTGGGTCCTGTGGCAGCCCCACGCACCAGGCTGTCTCTCCGTCTCCTCCCTACAGGTGTGCCCGTCTGCCCAGCGGTGCCTGAGCTGCCCGTCTGCCCAGCGTCGCCTGAACTGCCCGTCTGCCCAGCGGCGCCTGAACTGCCCGTCTGCCATGAGCCTGCAAAGCTGCCCGTCTGCCATGAGCCTGCAAAGCTGCCCGTCTGCCAGGAGCCTGCAAAGCCGCCCGTCTGCCAGGAGCCTACAGAGCCGTCCGCCAGACAGGAGCCGCTAGAGCCGTCCGCCAGACAGGAGCCGCTAGAGCCGTCCGCCAGACAGGAGCCGCTAGAGCCGTCCGCCAGACAGGATCAGCCAGAGCCTTCCGCCAGACCGGATCAGCCAGAGCCTTCCGCCAGACCGGATCAGCCAGAGCCTTCCGCCAGACCGGATCAGCCAGAGCCTTCCGCCAGACCGGATCAGCCAGAGCCTTCCGCCAGACCGGATCAGCCAGAGCCTTCCGCCAGACCGGATCAGCCAGAGCCTTCCGCCAGACCGGATCAGCCAGAGCCTTCCGCCAGACCGGATCAGCCTTCAGAGCCGTCCAGCCAGGACCAGCCTTCAGAGCCGTCCAGCCAGGACCAGCCTTCAGAGCCGTCCAGCCAGGACCAGCCTTCAGAGCCGTCCAGCCAGGACCAGCCTTCAGAGCCGTCAGCGAGCCATGACCAGCCAGAGCCGTCAGCGAGCCATGACCAGCCAGAGCCATCATCCAGCCAGGATCCGCCAGAGCCAGCCAGCCAGGATCCGCCAGCCAGTCCGGTGTTGTCCCTCAGTCCGGAGCTGCCGTCCCTCAGTCAGGGGCGGCCCCTAAATCCAGCGGGACCCATGTCTAGGGTTCCCAGTCCAAGGTCGGTGGCGAGGGTCGCCACCTTGAGGAAGACACAGAAGCGGGGATTTATTATGGTGGGATTGGGACAGCGTCCGGAGCCGGAGCCACCACCGTGGTCAGATGCCCACCCAGACCCTCCCCTAGACTTTTGGTGGTGCGTTCGGAGTACGCACCTTGAGGGGGGGGTTATGTCACGTTCCTGACCTGTTTTCTGTTAGTTTGTGTATGTGTTAGCTGGTCAGGACGTGAGTTTGGGTGGGCAGTCTATGTTTTCTGTTTCTATGTTGGTTTAAGGGTGACCTGATATGGCTCTCAATTAGAGACAGGTGGTTTTCATTTCCTCTGATTGAGAGCCATATTAAGGTAGGTGTTTTCACACTGTTTGTTTGTGGGTGGTTGTCTCCTGTGTCTGTATGTATGTTCGTGCCACACGGGACTGTAGCGTTTGTTTGTAGTCGTGTACCTGTTCGTGCGTTCTTCAAGTTATATGTAAGTTTGTGTCCAGGTCTGTTTTCATCGTTTATTTGTTTTGTAGTTTATTCAAGTATAGTTCGTTTTCTGTCTACGTCGTGTTTGTTGTTTTGTCGTGTCTTAAATAAATCATGTCATCATACCTCGCTGCACATTGGTCTTCAGATCCCTCTCTCCTCTCCTCGTCTGAGGAGGAGGAGGATTTAGAGAACCGTTACAAATATTTACTAAATAAACTAAAGTAAGAAAATATTATATTTGCATATACCCATTCCCCTCCCCCATATCACAATTTGTGCCACCCATAAATTACAAACCTACATGCCAAGTATAGACCATATATTATGTTCCCTACAGAGAAGAGCAGAAGCTCTGAACTATCCGTTCAGACCCCAGGCCTACCTACCTACATGTTATAGAAAACGTGCTCTTTTAGTATTTCTCCAGTAGGTTTCCTGAAGGAGAAAGTCTCCACTTCTATGTCAAAGATAATAAAACAATAATACAGTAATGTCTGCAAAAACACTACAATAAATACTACGGTATACTACAGTCCGCAAAAACACTACATTCATTACTATAGTATATACTACAGTTTTCTTTTACTACAGTATTGATACTATAGTTAACTGTAAATACTACAGTATACTACAGTAAAGACTACAGTAAATACTACAGTATACTGAATCCGCAAAAATATTACAGTGAATACTACAGTGAAGTCAGCAAAAACACTACAGTGAATAGTATAGTATTTATACCATATTATACTATGTCATTTTTTCATGTGGGAGAGCATGTACAGTAATTACAGTAATCCAAGGCAAATAACAGCACAGTGAAATAGAGACCTAAGTATCTGTCTCGATTCATCCTCTTTCCATACAGTAAAAGCAGGTGTACAGTACCTCCAAATGTAAGATTTAGGTTACATTTCCCAAAATGCAATCCACTTGAAGTGTAAGAGAGAAATACTACTCCTTGATATGACATTGTAAAAATGAAAGAGACCTCAAAATAGTAACATGTTACAGCCCACTAGTGGAGACATTGTGCTCTCTTGTCGTTTTGATCAGAGTGTATGTCGCAGAATGTTTTTTGTTGTTCTGTAACAGATCAATACTCCTCCTTATCTCCTTTATTTCGTTAATCTGTCCATTTGTAATAAAGTGGACAAGATGGAGACACAAAGGATGAACTAGAAGCCCTCCAGTAGAAAGTACCAGAAATGGGGATTTAACTCTGACAGTGACCCAGTGGATATTCAATCAATTACCATTCATTACAAATCTCGGTTTAATTCCATTTGTTGATTAAGTCAATTAAAATCACAAGCACTTGTTATCGCAAATGAGTGTAATGAATTCTTGTTCCCACACACATATTCCCATAGCTCAGACTCAGTGCCTCCAGCTCCATTTGTTTCTGTCACTTAACTTCTACCGTTCATCCCTCCTCTTCTCTCTCTCTATCCGTCTTTCTCTCTGTCTTTCTCTTTCTCTATCCGTCTTTCTCTCTGTCTTTCTCTTTCTCTCTCTCTATCCGTCTTTCTCTCTGTCTTTCTCTTTCTCTCTCTCTATCCGTCTTTCTCTCTGTCTTTCTCTTTCTCTCTCTCTATCATTCTCTCTCTATCAGTCTCTTTCGCTCTCTGTCTTTCTCTTTCTCTCTCCCAAACAACTCATACAACATTAGGAAGACACCTGGGTGTCTGTCAAGGAATTCGCTTGGGTAATAGACTGATAGTTGGGGGGTGTATAACGTAATTTTAAAATCCTAACTAAATGCCCCCCTGTTGATTCCTATCTGTTCTGACATAAATTGTTGGCTAAAAGCTACACTAATACATCATTGGAACATTCATTATGTAAGTGAAATGTGGAGGTTTCTAATGATAACCAGCACCATTTTATACTACCACGGAGTCCCAACTCAATAAGTGTAATGGCATAGCCAATATATTATCAAAATACCCTTGTTGTTAGTGTGGTTGAAGATGTTGCAGGAAGACGAGTACTCATGCTCCAGGTGAATGGAAGATGTCTCAATGTAAGCAAACCAAGCAAGATTCACCAGCGAGCCAATACAGCATCTCAACATCCAGCCTTCCCTTCCACTGTTAGTATACACACAGCAGCATTAATGAGAAACCAGTAGAAGAGGTCTTCATAATGTACCTATATTATAACCCCAGTTTAATTGAATTGAAAGGTTTTTCAGATATGGTATCCCAGACTTCCCAGAGGGGGGCTACATTTAAAATGAGTCTCTATTGTGTCTGGACTGCTCGGGGGGGGGGCAGACAGTTCAATTTAGACTGCTGCATACTTCACACCGTCCATTTTATAATACCTTTCTCCCACCACTGTCTCTTAACCATATTACTTCTTCCTTTTGAAGGTTAAATATTGCCAATTGTCAGTTAGAAAATATTCCCACATACTACATGCCAGGCTTTGGCATTAAGGAATTTGTATTTTGCCCACAAACCAAACATCCTCCCTCATAAAATGTTTTAAAAAGGATTACATTGATAATATGTCACTGAGGAAGCTGTAGAATGTTCTATTCCACAATTATCTCCTCCCGCATACTTGATCACATTGAATTCCTCCCTCCTACCATCTCAACCAAAGATATCTAATTCCTTTTAATCTCTCTCCGTAAGAAGCCCCATTTTCATTGAGGTCAAACTTTGGCGGCGCAGCAAGAATCAAACCATCCCATTTATTCAATCTCAACAGAACCTAATTTCTATTTTTAGTCTTTTTCTACTAGAGAAATGGATTACTGACTTGTTCAAAGTGGTGTTTTTTTCTGTTGGACAGACTGCAGTGACCTCCCCCTATCTCCTCCAACCTCTGAGAGCACTGAGATGCCAGCATAGATTTAGAGATATCAGCTCTAATGTCAGTTTCTACTTTGTTTTTTGATCTAGAAGCCAACATGGGACCCAGGCCTCACCTGGGGGGTCAGGCCCAATCTCTTCTCATCTCCCCGCCTGGTCTGGGTTCATCTGCACCCCTCTCCTCTCTGACTGACCATCTCCCTACAGCCCAGCCCCTGCTCTGAGCTAATACAACGGCTAGGATGTGGCCGGCTGGCTGGCATCCAGCTAATAAAATGTGACAAACAAGATATAATATCAATATTTTCTCCATGATAAGGAGTAAGGAATTTCTGTTCTTTACCAAGTGCTAACCAAATTAGAGGGGCTGTCTGAGTACGGAATTTCACGCCAAACCTTCCTCATCAGGCGTTAATGGGGAGCAGACCCGACTGACTAGCCGGACTAAACCTGCCCAACGCTTTCATTCTTCATCATACATCTGATATCTGACGAGTCTGAATAGCCGCCATTACATTGACTGTTTGACTAATGAGAAATGTCCTTATTGATAGTATTATAATCACATTGAGGTTATGTGTTTGCTTTCTCACATTAGTGCGGATGAATAGGTGTTATTCATAAGGTATTAGCTGCTGTGTCCTCTTCATTATCCTGCCAGGTTTCCCTCTCTTTTCATGGGGAAGAGTATGAAGTGGATGTGACTGGGGTCCTTCCAGTGGGTCTAGAGTAGTCTAGTCTAAAGAACTACAGAACTGAACAGTATATACTTGACTGAATGACTGACGGAGTTCTGTCTCCTGATAGGCTGTGTTCAGTCCAACTGTAACAGATAAATGATCATTAAACGCACCTATTTATTTATTTATTTAATATTTTATGCACTTTTTCTATTTAGTGCCATGGATCTTCTGTCCATTAGAATTGCAGTTATCAATATTTATAATAATTTCCCCCTGGCTTTTTGCCAAGAAACCAATTCTTACTCTCTGTGCAGAGTCACATCTTATCAAAAGAAAAGTATTATTTTTATAAAGTGCTATTTCTCTCAGCGTCAACTCTGTATATATTTAAAGTTCCTTCTCTCTAATGGTCAAAGTCAGTCAGCGGGATAAAGGCAATTAACTCTACTAGCTGTGTTTTGACTTGGTCTGATTAATATCCTGTGTCATTCCTCCAGCTTTTTCAAGTCAAATAATAGTTTCGTACAGATTTACTAGCTTTAAAACAGCTTTCTTTTCTCCAGTATTAATTTAATTACATATACAGTATTACTGTACTTGAAGTAAAACCCAGACACTCAGAGACATATTTGATAGTATTTCATACTTTTTTATTTGATAACCTAATATCTGTATCTACCTTCGGTCTTTCTGCCCAATAGTCAGTGTCTCTCTAGCTGTCCCTAGAGCTCAGAGCAGGTGACAGTTAGAACCAGCTCAGTAGTGGTGTTATGACAGTGTTATGCCCGGGGAGCCTTCATCTACTCTGGATGTGGGTTTGCATGTGCGTACGTGCAGTGGCCAGTCTCTACCTTGAAGTGCTGCAGCTGGGTGGAAACCCGGAGGTCCTGCTCTGTGTCGTGTCTCAGACAGGAGTTGAAGATGTAGAGCTCGGTGTCTCTCAGCCACACCTTCAAATCCTTGATCCTGCTTTCCAGCTGGCCCAGCAGGCTGCTGGTGTGGGGGGACAGAGCAGAGTGAGGCTCCTGGGACCGACTGGTGCTCCCCACCGACTCCCCCAGGATCTTCTGAGGAGACCAAGAAGAGAGGAAGAGGAGGGAAGATTAGAGACCAGGGAACAAGAGGACAATCATGTTAGAGACAGAGTATTGTTGATTTACATATACTGTATGATCAATATACTGACAGCAGGTGGGGAATATTCTGCAACATTATTGGGATCTGATAGCTCTCTATTTGATACATCCTTCCCTCTTGGCAATGTGGACATTCTAGCAAAAACCTAATCAAGTTGCCCATTTCAACATCCGAATAAATGTGAATATGTTGTTACTATCAAGTCTCAAACACTGCTGATACAACCCTCATTTTTATTGGTACATTCTAAAGACAGCTAATTGTGAATGTATTTTCCGTACCGCCATATAGAAAGAGAAAGGGGAATACCTAGTCAGTTGTACATCTGAATATTCAGCATTGCCGCTCAGAGAATCACTCAAAAAGAAATAACACAATTTACAGGAAAACATCTAAGTGTTTGTTGAGTAACAAACAATCAGAAGCACATATACCCCCCAATGATTTCCCAAACAGGACTCCGCTGAGCAATTTCCCCTCCTTCTATAGTAGAGTAAACAGCACCACGCTGTGAATAGCTACTTTTGGAGCCAAAGTGTGAGACACACACACACACACAAGCACACACACACACACACACACACACACACACACACATTGTGGGATTGAACTCTGTACGCAAAGGAGGCCAATTGTGGAGTGGCAAAACACTCCATTATCCAATTAATACACACACTGGTTGGTGTAATTGTCAGTCCTTTGTGTCGCTGCTGTGTGGTGGATGTTTTACAAGAATCTGTAATGGAAACAGATGTGATTATGTGTGAGTGAGTCAGTGGCCATTTTGGGGCTAGATCGCTGGCTGCATCAATTAAACACTGTGTTGATCCTCCATTACGGCTCCTTCTTTATTAGTTAACACACTTGTGCTGCAGTCAGAGAACGTGTTAGTAGAAGTGTTAATGCCAGACTAAATCTTAATTACTAGATTGGGTTGACTTGCATGTTTTAGTGTTTTAGAGTCACTGTGAGAAAAAGGTGTTTGGATAGCCTTTCCTGAAATGTTTGACTGCCGTATGGGAAGAGTAAATGAAACCAAAAATAAACACATTAGCACTTGGTATTATAGTTGTGATGTGGACTAGGAAATGAGAAACAGGACAGGACTCGTAGCTTTCAGATATTGTCAATAAGGTGATATGAGTCATGCATATCCATAAACAATTCCACTGTCTGGGAATTTCTGTATTGATTCCACTAGCATTCTACTTTGATAATCTGCTCCACAAAACCCCATAGGTGTCCTTTGGTGACTTAGTGAAGTCTGTGTCTACCAGCAAAGAACTTCAAATATGTTCCCTCCCTTAACAAAATATCCTTCCCTACCCATTCTCTCTCTCATTCTCTGTTCCCTCGGGATGTCTCCTCTTCTCGCCTCGTTTGAATAACCAGCATTTAAAATCACTCAGTGGACTCCAGATATAGCCATTGTTTTTACCATGTGACGAACAGAACGATGCAGCATGATAGAGAGACAGAGACAGAGAGAGAGAGAGAGAGAGAGAGAGAGAGAGAGAGAGACAGAGACAGAGACAGAGACAGAGACAGAGACAGAGACAGAGACAGATAGAGAGACAGAGACAGATAGAGAGACAGAGACAGAGACAGAGACAGAGACAGAGACAGAGACAGAGAGAGAGACAGAGAGAGACAGAGAGAGAGAGAGAGAGAGAGAGAGAGAGAGAGAGAGAGAGAGAGACAGAGAGAGAGAGAGAGAGAGAGAGACAGAGACAGAGACAGAGACAGAGACAGAGACAGAGACAGAGAGAGAGACAGAGAGAGAGACAGAGAGAGAGACAGAGACAGAGACAGAGACAGAGACAGAGACAGAGACAGACAGAGACAGAGATAGAGACAGAGAGAGAGACAGCGAGAGAGAGAGAGAGAGAGACAGAGAGAGAGAGAGAGACAGAGACAGAGACAGAGAGAGAGACAGAGAGAGCGACAGAGAGAGCGTGAGAGACATAGAGAGCGTGAGAGACAAAGAGAGCGTGAGAGACAGAGTGAGAGACAGAGAAAGAGAGAGACCGAGACAGAGAGAGGAAACTAAATGCCCTTGGAGGGTCAGGGATACAAAAAACCGAATGTATTGCCACTTTATTTTGTTCTGGAACAGTTTGCAATCACACATTCTTCATACGCAGAACACATCAGACAATGTCTTTATAGATATATATGACAGAGGACATCAATTTCATTTAATTCACAATTTGTGTCAGCACAGCAGATGCCAATGCCTGACTTGATAGGGTTGTTTAATATGCAATGGAGAGGGCGTAATGTGCAGCGCAGGGAGCAGAAATTCCCAGATTAAACTCTCCGCACCACTGCCATTCCATTCTAGCGGCTATCCTCCCGATGCCACTCACCACAGCTATCCTCCCGATGCCACTCACCACAGCTATCCTCCCGATGCCACTCACCACAGCTATCCTCCCGATGCCACTCACCACAGCTATCCTCCCGATGCCACTCACCACGGCTATCCGCCCGATGACACTCACCACAGCTATCCGCCCGATGTCACTCACCACAGCTATCCTCCCGATGCCACTCACCACAGCTATCCACCCGATGCCACTCACCACAGCTATCCTCCCGATGCCACTCACCACAGCTATCCTCCCGATGCCACTCACCACAGCTATCCGCCCGATGTCACTCACCACATCTATCCGCCCGATGTCACTCACCACAGCTATCCGCCCGATGACACTCACCACAGCTATCCGCCCGATGTCACTCACCACAGCTATCCGCCCGATGTCACTCACCACAGCTATCCGCCCGATGCCACTCACCACAGCTATCCGCCCGATGTCACTCACCACAGCTATCCGCCCGATGTCACTCACCACAGCTATCCGCCCGATGTCACTCACCACAGCTATCCGCCCGATGTCACTCACCACAGCAATCCGCCCGATGACACTCACCACAGCTCTCCGTCCGATGTCACTCACCACAGCTATCCACCCGATGCCACTCACCACAGCCCACCGGCCCGATGCCACTCACCACAGCTATCCGCCCTATGACACTCACCACAGCTATCCGCCCGATGTCACTCACCACAGCTATCCTCCCGATGCCACTCACCACAGCTATCCTCCCGATGCCACTCACCACAGCTATCCACCCGATGCCACTCACCACAGCTATCCTCCCGATGCCACTCACCACAGCTATCCTCCCGATGCCACTCACCACAGCTATCCGCCCGATGTCACTCACCACATCTATCCGCCCGATGTCACTCACCACAGCTATCCGCCCGATGACACTCACCACAGCTATCCGCCCGATGTCACTCACCACAGCTATCCGCCCGATGTCACTCACCACAGCTATCCGCCCGATGTCACTCACCACAGCTATCCGCCCGATGTCACTCACCACAGCTATCCGCCCGATGACACTC
Source organism: Salvelinus fontinalis (assembly GCF_029448725.1). NCBI lineage: Eukaryota > Metazoa > Chordata > Actinopteri > Salmoniformes > Salmonidae > Salvelinus > Salvelinus fontinalis. Next base: position 19,779,663 of record NC_074680.1, read on the forward strand.
ACCACAGCTATCCGCCCGATGTCACTCACCACAGCTATCCGCCCGATGTCACTCACCACAGCTATCCGCCCGATGTCACTCACCACAGCTATCCGCCCGATGTCACTCACCACAGCTATCCGCCCTATGACACTCACCACAGCTATCCGCCCGATGCCACTCACCACAGCTATCCGCCCGATGTCACTCACCACAGCTATCCGCCCGATGTCACTCACCACAGCCCACCGGCCCGATGCCACTCACCACAGCTATCCGCCCTATGACACTCACCACAGCTATCCGCCCGATGTCACTCACCACAGCTATCCTCCCGATGCCACTCACCACAGCTATCCTCCCGATGCCACTCACCACAGCTATCCACCCGATGCCACTCACCACAGCCCACCGGCCCGATGCCACTCACCACAGCTATCCGCCCGATGTCACTCACCACAGCTATCCGCCCGATGACACTCACCACAGCTATCCGCCCGATGTCACTCACCACAGCTATCCGCCCGATGACACTCACCACAGCTATCCGCCCGATGTCACTCACCACAGCTATCCGCCCGATGTCACTCACCACAGCAATCCGCCCGATGACACTCACCACAGCTCTCCGTCCGATGTCACTCACCACAGCTATCCACCCGATGCCACTCACCACAGCTATCCGCCCGATGTCACTCACCACAGCCCACCGGCCCGATGTCAATCACCACGGCTATCCACCCGATGCCACTCACCACAGCCCACCGGCCCGATGCCACTCACCACAGCCCACCGGCCCGATGTCAATCACCACAGCTATCCACCCGATGTCACTCACCACAGCTATCCGCCCGATGCCACTCACCACAGCTATCCTCCCGATGACACTCAACACAGCTTTCCGCCCGACGTCACTCACCAAGGCTATACGCCCGACGCCACTCACCACAGCCATCCTCCCGATGACACTCACCACGGCTATCCGCCCGATGCCACTCACCACAGCTATCCGCCCGATGTCACTCACCACAGCTATCCTCCCGATGTCACTCACCACAGCTATCCGCCCGATGTCACTCACCACAGCTATCCGCCCGATGACACTCACCACAGCTATCCGCCCGATGTCACTCACCACAGCTATCCGCCCGATGTCACTAACCACAGCCCACCGGCCCGATGTCACTCACCACAGCTATCCGCCCGATGACACTCACCACAGCTATCCGCCCGATGTCACTCACCACGGCTATCCACCCGATGCCACTCACCACAGCCCACCGGCCCGATGCCACTCACCACAGCTATCCGCCCGATGACACTCACCACAGCTATCCGCCCGAAATCACTCACCACGGCTATCCCCCCGTAACCACTCACCACAGCCAACCGGCCCGATGCCACTCACCACAGCTATCCGCCCGATGTCACTCACCACAGCTATCCGCCCGATGTCACTCACCACAGCTATCCGCCCGATGTCACTCACCACAGCCCACCGGCCCGATGTCACTCACCACAGCTATCCGCCCGATGACACTCACCACAGCTATCCGCCCGATGTCACTCACCACGGCTATCCACCCGATGCCACTCACCACAGCCCACCGGCCCGATGCCACTCACCACAGCTATCCGCCCGATGACACTCACCACAGCTATCCGCCCGAAATCACTCACCACAGCTATCCGCCCGATGCCACTCACCACAGCCCACCGGCCCGATGCCACTCACCACAGCCCACCGGCCCGATGCCACTCACCACAGCTATCCGCCCGATGCCACTCACCACAGCCCACCGGCCCGATGCCACTCACCACAGCCCACCGGCCCGATGCCACTCACCACAGCCCACCGGCCCGATGCCACTCACCACAGCTATCAACCCGATGTCACTCACCACAGCTATCAGCCCGATGTCACTCACCACAGCTATCCGCCCGATGCCACTCACCACAGCTATCCGCCCGATGTCACTCACCACAGCTATCCGCCCGATGTCACTCACCACAGCTATCCGCCCGACGTCACTCACCACAGCTATCCTCCCGATGCCACTCACCACAGCTGTCCTCCCGATGCCACTCACCACAGCTCTCCGCCCGATGTCACTCACCACAGCTCTCCGCCCGATGTCACTCACCACAGCTATCCTCCCGATGCCACTCACCACAGCTATCCTCCCGATGCAACTCACCACAGCTATCCTCCCGATGCCACTCACCACAGCTATCCGCCCGATGCCACTCACCACAGCTATCCTCCCGATGCCACTCACCACAGCTATCCTCCCGATGCAACTCACCACAGCTATCCTCCCGATGCCACTCACCACAGCTAACCGCCCGATGCCACTCACCACAGCTATCCGCCCGATGTCACTCACCACAGCTATCCGCCCGATGCCACTCACCACAGCTATCCTCCCGATGCCACTCACCACAGCTATCCACCCGATGCCACTCACCACAGCTATCCTCCCGATGCCACTCACCACAGCTATCCGCCCGATGTCACTCACCACAGCTATCCGCCCGATGTCACTCACCACAGCTATCCGCCCGATGTCACTCACCACAGCCCACCGGCCCGATGTCACTCACCACAGCTATCCTCCCGATGCCACTCACCACAGCTATCCGCCCGATGCCACTCACCACAGCTATCCTCCCGATGCCACTCACCACGGCTATCCTCCCGATGCCACTCACCACAGCTATCCGCCCGATGCCACTCACCACAGCTATCCGCCCGATGACACTCACCACGGCAATCCGCCCGATGTCACTCACCACGGCTATCCGCCCGATGCAACTCACCACAGCTATCCGCCCGATGCCACTCACCACAGCTATCCGCCCGATGTCAATCACCAAAGCTATCCGCCCGAAGCCACTCACCACGGCTATCCGCCCGATGACACTCACCACGGCTATCCGCCCGATGTCACTCACCACGGCTATCCGCCCGATGACACTCACCACGGCTATCCGCCCGATGACACTCACCACGGCTATCCACCCGATGTCACTCACCACAGCTCTCCGCCCGATGTCACTCACCAAGGCTATCCGCCCGATGACACTCACCACGGCTATCCGCCCGATGACACTCCCTACGGCTATCCGCCCGATGACACTCACCACGGCTATCCGCCCGATAACACTCACCACGGCTATCCGCCCGATGCCACTCACCACAGCTATCCTCCCGATGCCACTCACCACAGCTATCCTCCCGATGCCACTCACCACAGCTATCCGCCCGATGTCACTCACCACAGCTATACGCCCGATGTCACTCACCACATCTATCCGTCCGATGTCACTCACCACAGCCCACCGGCCCGATGCCACTCACCACAGCTATCCTCCCGATGCCACTCACCACAGCCCACCGGCCCGATGTCACTCACCACAGCTATCCGCCCGATGTCACTCACCACAGCTATCCGCCCGATGTCACTCACCACAGCTATCCGCCCGATGTCACTCACCACAGCTATCCGCCCGATGTCACACACCACAGCTATCCGCCCGATGACACTCACCACAGCTATCCACCCGATGTCACTCACCACATCTATCCACCCGATGCCACTCACCACAGCCCACCGGCCCGATGCCACTCACCACAGCTATCCGCCCGATGACACTCACCACAGCTATCCACCCGATGCCACTCACCACAGCCCACCGGCCCGATGCCACTCACCACAGCTATCCACCCGATGTCACTCACCACAGCTATCCGCCCGATGTCACTCACCACAGCTATCCGCCCGATGCCACTCACCACAGCTATCCGCCCGATGTCACTCACCACAGCTATCCGCCCGATGCCACTCACTACGGCTATCCACCCGATGCCACTCATCACAGCCCACCGGCCCGATGCCACTCACCACAGCTATCCACCCGATGTCACTCAACACAGCTATCCGCCCGATGTCACTCACCACAGCTATCCGCCCGATGTCACTCACCACAGCTATCCGCCCGATGTCACTCACCACAGCTATCCGCCCTATGACACTCACCACAGCTATCCGCCCGATGTCAATCACCACAGCTATCCTCCCGCTGCCACTCACCACAGCTATCTGCCTGATGTCACTCACCACAGCTATCCGCCCGATGTAATTCACCACAGCTATCCTCCCGATGCCACTCACCACAGCTATCCTCCCATTGCCACTCACCACAGCTATCCGCCCGATGTCACTCACCACAACTATCCTCCCGATGCCACTCACCACAGCTATCCTCCCGGTGCCACTCACCACAGCTATCCTCCCGATGACACTCACCACAGCTATCTGCCCGATGACACTCACCACGGCTATCCACCCGATGCCACTCACCACAGCCCACCGGCCCGATGCCACTCACCACAGCTATCAACCCGATGTCACTCACCACAGCTATCAGCCCGATGTCACTCACCACAGCTATCCGCCCGATGCCACTCACCACAGCTATCCGCCCGATGTCACTCACCACAGCTATCCGCCCGATGTCACTCACCACAGCTATCCGCCCGACGTCACTCACCACAGCTATCCTCCCGATGCCACTCACCGAAGCTGTCCTCCCGATGCCACTCACCACAGCTCTCCGCCCGATGTCACTCACCACAGCTCTCCGCCCGATGTCACTCACCACAGCTATCCTCCCGATGCCACTCACCACAGCTATCCTCCCGATGCAACTCACCACAGCTATCCGCCATATGCCACTCACCACAGCTATCCGCCCGATGTCACTCACCACAGCTAACCGCCATATGCCACTCACCACAGCTATCCGCCCGATGTCACTCACCACAGCTATCCGCCCGATGCCACTCACCACAGCTATCCTCCCGATGCCACTCACCACAGCTCTCCGCCCGATGTCACTCACCACAGCTCTCCGCCCGATGTCACTCACCACAGCTATCCTCCCGATGCCACTCACCACAGCTATCCTCCCGATGCAACTCACCACAGCTATCCGCCATATGCCACTCACCACAGCTATCCGCCCGATGTCACTCACCACAGCTAACCGCCATATGCCACTCACCACAGCTATCCGCCCGATGTCACTCACCACAGCTATCCGCCCGATGCCACTCACCACAGCTATCCTCCCGATGCCACTCACCACAGCTATCCACCCGATGCCACTCACCACAGCTATCCTCCCGATGCCACTCACCACAGCTATCCACCCGATGTCACTCACCACAGCTATCCGCCCGATGTCACTCACCACAGCTATCCGCCCGATGTCACTCATCACAGCTATCCGCCCGATGTCACTCACCACAGCCAACCGGCCCGATGTCACTCACCACAGCTATCCTCCCGATGCCACTCACCACAGCTATCCGCCCGATGTCACTCACCACAGCTATCCGCCCGATGTCACTCACCACAGCCCACCGGCCCGATGTCACTCACCACAGCTATCCGCCCGATGTCACTCACCACAGCTATCCGCCCGATGTCACTCACCACAGCTATCCGCCCGATGTCACTCACCACAGCCCACCGGCCCGATGTCACACACCACAGCTATCCGCCCGATGACACTCACCACAGCTATCCACCGGATGTCACTCACCACATCTATCCACCCGATGCCACTCACCACAGCCCACCGGCCCGATGTCACTCACCACAGCTATCCACCCGATGCCACTCACCACAGCTATCCGCCCGATGTCACTCACCACAGCTATCCGCCCGATGTCACTCACCACAGCTATCCGCCCGATGTCAATCACCACAGCTATCCTCCCGATGTCACTCACCACAGCTATCCGCCCGATGTAATTCACCACAGCTATCCTCCCGATGCCACTCACCACAGCTATCCTCCCATTGCCACTCACCACAGCTATCCGCCCGATGTCACTCACCACAACTATCCTCCCGATGCCACTCACCACAGCTATCCTCCCGATGCCACTCACCACAGCTATCCTCCCGATGCCACTCACCACAGCTATCCTCGCGATGCCACTCACCACAGCTATCCGCCCGATGCCACTCACCACAGCTATCCGCCCGATGCCACTCACCACAGCTATCCGCCCGATGTCACTCACCACGGCTATCCGCCCGATGACACTCACCACGGCTATCCACCCGATGCCACTCACCACAGCCCACCGGCCCGATGCCACTCACCACAGCTATCAACCCGATGTCACTCACCACAGCTATCAGCCCGATGTCACTCACCACAGCTATCCGCCCGATGCCACTCACCACAGCTATCCGCCCGATGTCACTCACCACAGCTATCCGCCCGATGCCACTCACCACAGCTATCCTCCCGATGCCACTCACCACAGCTATCCACCCGATGCCACTCACCACAGCTATCCTCCCGATGCCACTCACCACAGCTATCCACCCGATGTCACTCACCACAGCTATCCGCCCGATGTCACTCACCACAGCTATCCGCCCGATGTCACTCACCACAGCTATCCGCCCGATGTCACTCACCACAGCCCACCGGCCCGATGTCACTCACCACAGCTATCCTCCCGATGCCACTCACCACAGCTATCCGCCCGATGCCACTCACCACAGCTATCCTCCCGATTACACTCACCACGGCTATCCGCCCGATGCCACTCAGCACAGCTATCCTCCCGATGCCACTCACCACGGCTATCCGCCCGATGTCACTCACCAAGGCTATCCGCCCGATGACACTCACCAAGGCTATCCGCCCGATGACACTCACCACGGCTATCCGCCCGATGACACTCACCACGGCAATCCGCCCGATGTCACTCACCAAAGCTATACGCCCGATGACACTCACCACAGCTATCCGCCCGATGCCACTCACCACAGCTATCCTACCGATGCCACTCACCACAGCTATCCTCCCGATGCCACTCACCACAGCTATCCTCCCGATGCCACTCACCACAGCTATCCGCCCGATGTCACTCACCACAGCTATCCGCCCGATGTCACTCACCACAGCCCACCGGCCCGATGTCACTCACCACAGCTATCCGCCCGATGTCACTCACCACAGCTATCCGCCCGATGTCACTCACCACAGCTATCCGCCCGATGTCACTCACCACAGCCCACCGGCCCGATGTCACACACCACAGCTATCCGCCCGATGACACTCACCACAGCTATCCACCCGATGTCACTCACCACATCTATCCACCCGATGCCACTCACCACAGCCCACCGGCCCGATGCCACTCACCACAGCTATCCACCCGATGCCACTCACCACAGCCCACCGGCCCGATGCCACTCACCACAGCTATCCACCCGATGTCACTCAACACAGCTATCCGCCCGATGTAATTCACCACAGCTATCCTCCCGATGCCACTTACCACAGCTATCCTCCCATTGCCACTCACCACAGCTATCCTCCCGATGCCACTCATCACAGCTATCCGCCCGATGCCACTCACCACAGCTATCCTCCCGATTACACTCACCACGGCTATCCGCCCGATGCCACTCACCACGGCTATCCGCCCGATGTCACTCAACACGGCTATCCGCCCGATGACACTCACCACAGCTATCCGCCCGATGCCACTCACCACAGCTATCCTCCCGATAACACTCACCACGGCTATCCTCCCGATGTCACTCAACACGGCTATCCGCCCGATGACACTCACCACGGCTATCCGCCCGATGACACTCACCACGGCTATCCGCCCGATGTCACTCACCAAGGCTATCCGCCCGATTAGCCTCACCACGGCTATCCGCCCGATGACACTCACCACGGCTATCCGCCCGATGACACTCACCACGGCAATCCGCCCGATGACACTCACCACGGCTATCCGCCCGATGTCACTCAACACGGCTATCCGCCCGATGACACTCACCACGGCTATCCGCCCGATTTCAGTCACCACGGCTATCCGCCCGATGACACTCACCACGGCTATCCGCCCGATGTCACTCACCAAGGCTATCCGCCCGATTAGCCTCACCACGGCTATCCGCCCGATGCCACTCACCACAGCTATCCGCCCGATGCCACTCACCATAGCTATCCTCCCGATGTCACTCACCACAGCTATCCTCCCGATGCCACTCACCACAGCTATCCTCCCGATGCCACTCACCACAGCTATCCGCCCGATGCCACTCACCACAGCTATCCTCCCGATGCCACTCACCACGGCTATCCGCCCGATGCCACTCACCACGGCTATCCTCCCGATGTCAATCACCACAGCTATCCTCCCGCTGCCACTCACCACAGCTATCTGCCTGATGTCACTCACCACAGCTATCCTCCCGCTGCCACTCACCACAGCTATCTGCCTGATGTCACTCACCACAGCTATCCTCCCGATGCCACTCACCACAGCTATCCTCCCATTGCCACTCACCACAGCTATCCGCCCGATGTCACTCACCACAACTATCCTCCCGATGCCACTCACCACAGCTATCCTCCCGATGCCACTCACCACAGCTATCCTCCCATTGCCACTCACCACAGCTATCCGCCCGATGCCACTCACCACAGCTATCCTCCCGATGCCACTCACCACAGCTATCCTCCCGATGCCACTCACCACAGCTATCCGCCCGATGCCACTCACCACAACTATCCTCCCGATGCCACTCACCACAGCTATCCTCCCGATGCCACTCATCACAGCTATCCTCCCGATGACACTCACCACGGCTATCCGCCCGATGTCACTCAACACGGCTATCCGCCCGATGACACTCACCACGGCTATCCGCCCGATTTCAGTCACCACGGCTATCCGCCCGATGACACTCACCACAGCTCTCCGCCCGATGTCACTCACCAAGGCTATCCGCCCGATTAGCCTCACCACGGCTATCCGCCCGATGACACTCACCACGGCTATCCGCCCGATGTCACTCAACACGGCTATCCGCCCGATGACACTCACCACGGCTATCCGCCCGATTTCAGTCACCACGGCTATCCGCCCGATGACACTCACCACGGCTATCCGCCCGATGTCACTCACCAAGGCTATCCGCCCGATTAGCCTCACCACGGCTATCCGCCCGATGACACTCACCACGGCTATCCGCCCGATGACACTCACCACGGCTATCCGCCCGATTTCAGTCACCACGGCTATCCGCCCGATGACACTCACCACGGCTATCCGCCCGATGTCACTCACCACAGCTATCCTCCCGATGCCACTCACCACAGCTATCCGCCCGATGCCACTCACCACAACTATCCTCCCGATGCCACTCACCACAGCTATCCTCCCGATGCCACTCATCACAGCTATCCTCCCGATGACACTCACCACGGCTATCCGCCCGATGTCACTCAACACGGCTATCCGCCCGATGACACTCACCACGGCTATCCGCCCGATTTCAGTCACCACGGCTATCCGCCCGATGACACTCACCACAGCTCTCCGCCCGATGTCACTCACCAAGGCTATCCGCCCGATTAGCCTCACCACGGCTATCCGCCCGATGACACTCACCACGGCTATCCGCCCGATGTCACTCAACACGGCTATCCGCCCGATGACACTCACCACGGCTATCCGCCTGATTTCAGTCACCACGGCTATCCGCCCGATGACACTCACCACGGCTATCCGCCCGATGTCACTCACCAAGGCTATCCGCCCGATTAGCCTCACCACGGCTATCCGCCCGATGTCACTCACCACGGCTATCCGCCCGATGACACTCACCACGGCTATCCGCCCGATGACACTCACCACGGCTATCCACCCGATGTCACTCACCACAGCTCTCCGCCCGATGTCACTCACCAAGGCTATCCGCCCGATGACACTCACCACGGCTATCCGCCCGATGACACTCCCTACGGCTATCCGCCCGATGACACTCACCACGGCTATCCGCCCGATAACACTCACCACGGCTATCCGCCCGATGCCACTCACCACAGCTATCCTCCCGATGCCACTCACCACAGCTATCCTCCCGATGCCACTCACCACAGCTATCCGCCCGATGTCACTCACCACAGCTATACGCCCGATGTCACTCACCACATCTATCCGTCCGATGTCACTCACCACAGCCCACCGGCCCGATGCCACTCACCACAGCTATCCTCCCGATGCCACTCACCACAGCCCACCGGCCCGATGTCACTCACCACAGCTATCCGCCCGATGTCACTCACCACAGCTATCCGCCCGATGTCACTCACCACAGCTATCCGCCCGATGTCACTCACCACAGCTATCCGCCCGATGTCACACACCACAGCTATCCGCCCGATGACACTCACCACAGCTATCCACCCGATGTCACTCACCACATCTATCCACCCGATGCCACTCACCACAGCCCACCGGCCCGATGCCACTCACCACAGCTATCCGCCCGATGACACTCACCACAGCTATCCACCCGATGCCACTCACCACAGCCCACCGGCCCGATGCCACTCACCACAGCTATCCACCCGATGTCACTCACCACAGCTATCCGCCCGATGTCACTCACCACAGCTATCCGCCCGATGCCACTCACCACAGCTATCCGCCCGATGTCACTCACCACAGCTATCCGCCCGATGCCACTCACTACGGCTATCCACCCGATGCCACTCATCACAGCCCACCGGCCCGATGCCACTCACCACAGCTATCCACCCGATGTCACTCAACACAGCTATCCGCCCGATGTCACTCACCACAGCTATCCGCCCGATGTCACTCACCACAGCTATCCGCCCGATGTCACTCACCACAGCTATCCGCCCTATGACACTCACCACAGCTATCCGCCCGATGTCAATCACCACAGCTATCCTCCCGCTGCCACTCACCACAGCTATCTGCCTGATGTCACTCACCACAGCTATCCGCCCGATGTAATTCACCACAGCTATCCTCCCGATGCCACTCACCACAGCTATCCTCCCATTGCCACTCACCACAGCTATCCGCCCGATGTCACTCACCACAACTATCCTCCCGATGCCACTCACCACAGCTATCCTCCCGGTGCCACTCACCACAGCTATCCTCCCGATGACACTCACCACAGCTATCTGCCCGATGACACTCACCACGGCTATCCACCCGATGCCACTCACCACAGCCCACCGGCCCGATGCCACTCACCACAGCTATCAACCCGATGTCACTCACCACAGCTATCAGCCCGATGTCACTCACCACAGCTATCCGCCCGATGCCACTCACCACAGCTATCCGCCCGATGTCACTCACCACAGCTATCCGCCCGATGTCACTCACCACAGCTATCCGCCCGACGTCACTCACCACAGCTATCCTCCCGATGCCACTCACCGAAGCTGTCCTCCCGATGCCACTCACCACAGCTCTCCGCCCGATGTCACTCACCACAGCTCTCCGCCCGATGTCACTCACCACAGCTATCCTCCCGATGCCACTCACCACAGCTATCCTCCCGATGCAACTCACCACAGCTATCCGCCATATGCCACTCACCACAGCTATCCGCCCGATGTCACTCACCACAGCTAACCGCCATATGCCACTCACCACAGCTATCCGCCCGATGTCACTCACCACAGCTATCCGCCCGATGCCACTCACCACAGCTATCCTCCCGATGCCACTCACCACAGCTATCCACCCGATGCCACTCACCACAGCTATCCTCCCGATGCCACTCACCACAGCTATCCACCCGATGTCACTCACCACAGCTATCCGCCCGATGTCACTCACCACAGCTATCCGCCCGATGTCACTCATCACAGCTATCCGCCCGATGTCACTCACCACAGCCAACCGGCCCGATGTCACTCACCACAGCTATCCTCCCGATGCCACTCACCACAGCTATCCGCCCGATGTCACTCACCACAGCTATCCGCCCGATGTCACTCACCACAGCCCACCGGCCCGATGTCACTCACCACAGCTATCCGCCCGATGTCACTCACCACAGCTATCCGCCCGATGTCACTCACCACAGCTATCCGCCCGATGTCACTCACCACAGCCCACCGGCCCGATGTCACACACCACAGCTATCCGCCCGATGACACTCACCACAGCTATCCACCGGATGTCACTCACCACATCTATCCACCCGATGCCACTCACCACAGCCCACCGGCCCGATGTCACTCACCACAGCTATCCACCCGATGCCACTCACCACAGCTATCCGCCCGATGTCACTCACCACAGCTATCCGCCCGATGTCACTCACCACAGCTATCCGCCCGATGTCAATCACCACAGCTATCCTCCCGATGTCACTCACCACAGCTATCCGCCCGATGTAATTCACCACAGCTATCCTCCCGATGCCACTCACCACAGCTATCCTCCCATTGCCACTCACCACAGCTATCCGCCCGATGTCACTCACCACAACTATCCTCCCGATGCCACTCACCACAGCTATCCTCCCGATGCCACTCACCACAGCTATCCTCCCGATGCCACTCACCACAGCTATCCTCGCGATGCCACTCACCACAGCTATCCGCCCGATGCCACTCACCACAGCTATCCGCCCGATGCCACTCACCACAGCTATCCGCCCGATGTCACTCACCACGGCTATCCGCCCGATGACACTCACCACGGCTATCCACCCGATGCCACTCACCACAGCCCACCGGCCCGATGCCACTCACCACAGCTATCAACCCGATGTCACTCACCACAGCTATCAGCCCGATGTCACTCACCACAGCTATCCGCCCGATGCCACTCACCACAGCTATCCGCCCGATGTCACTCACCACAGCTATCCGCCCGATGCCACTCACCACAGCTATCCTCCCGATGCCACTCACCACAGCTATCCACCCGATGCCACTCACCACAGCTATCCTCCCGATGCCACTCACCACAGCTATCCACCCGATGTCACTCACCACAGCTATCCGCCCGATGTCACTCACCACAGCTATCCGCCCGATGTCACTCACCACAGCTATCCGCCCGATGTCACTCACCACAGCCCACCGGCCCGATGTCACTCACCACAGCTATCCTCCCGATGCCACTCACCACAGCTATCCGCCCGATGCCACTCACCACAGCTATCCTCCCGATTACACTCACCACGGCTATCCGCCCGATGCCACTCAGCACAGCTATCCTCCCGATGCCACTCACCACGGCTATCCGCCCGATGTCACTCACCAAGGCTATCCGCCCGATGACACTCACCAAGGCTATCCGCCCGATGACACTCACCACGGCTATCCGCCCGATGACACTCACCACGGCAATCCGCCCGATGTCACTCACCAAAGCTATACGCCCGATGACACTCACCACAGCTATCCGCCCGATGCCACTCACCACAGCTATCCTACCGATGCCACTCACCACAGCTATCCTCCCGATGCCACTCACCACAGCTATCCTCCCGATGCCACTCACCACAGCTATCCGCCCGATGTCACTCACCACAGCTATCCGCCCGATGTCACTCACCACAGCCCACCGGCCCGATGTCACTCACCACAGCTATCCGCCCGATGTCACTCACCACAGCTATCCGCCCGATGTCACTCACCACAGCTATCCGCCCGATGTCACTCACCACAGCCCACCGGCCCGATGTCACACACCACAGCTATCCGCCCGATGACACTCACCACAGCTATCCACCCGATGTCACTCACCACATCTATCCACCCGATGCCACTCACCACAGCCCACCGGCCCGATGCCACTCACCACAGCTATCCACCCGATGCCACTCACCACAGCCCACCGGCCCGATGCCACTCACCACAGCTATCCACCCGATGTCACTCAACACAGCTATCCGCCCGATGTAATTCACCACAGCTATCCTCCCGATGCCACTTACCACAGCTATCCTCCCATTGCCACTCACCACAGCTATCCTCCCGATGCCACTCATCACAGCTATCCGCCCGATGCCACTCACCACAGCTATCCTCCCGATTACACTCACCACGGCTATCCGCCCGATGCCACTCACCACGGCTATCCGCCCGATGTCACTCAACACGGCTATCCGCCCGATGACACTCACCACAGCTATCCGCCCGATGCCACTCACCACAGCTATCCTCCCGATAACACTCACCACGGCTATCCTCCCGATGTCACTCAACACGGCTATCCGCCCGATGACACTCACCACGGCTATCCGCCCGATGACACTCACCACGGCTATCCGCCCGATGTCACTCACCAAGGCTATCCGCCCGATTAGCCTCACCACGGCTATCCGCCCGATGACACTCACCACGGCTATCCGCCCGATGACACTCACCACGGCAATCCGCCCGATGACACTCACCACGGCTATCCGCCCGATGTCACTCAACACGGCTATCCGCCCGATGACACTCACCACGGCTATCCGCCCGATTTCAGTCACCACGGCTATCCGCCCGATGACACTCACCACGGCTATCCGCCCGATGTCACTCACCAAGGCTATCCGCCCGATTAGCCTCACCACGGCTATCCGCCCGATGCCACTCACCACAGCTATCCGCCCGATGCCACTCACCATAGCTATCCTCCCGATGTCACTCACCACAGCTATCCTCCCGATGCCACTCACCACAGCTATCCTCCCGATGCCACTCACCACAGCTATCCGCCCGATGCCACTCACCACAGCTATCCTCCCGATGCCACTCACCACGGCTATCCGCCCGATGCCACTCACCACGGCTATCCTCCCGATGTCAATCACCACAGCTATCCTCCCGCTGCCACTCACCACAGCTATCTGCCTGATGTCACTCACCACAGCTATCCTCCCGCTGCCACTCACCACAGCTATCTGCCTGATGTCACTCACCACAGCTATCCTCCCGATGCCACTCACCACAGCTATCCTCCCATTGCCACTCACCACAGCTATCCGCCCGATGTCACTCACCACAACTATCCTCCCGATGCCACTCACCACAGCTATCCTCCCGATGCCACTCACCACAGCTATCCTCCCATTGCCACTCACCACAGCTATCCGCCCGATGCCACTCACCACAGCTATCCTCCCGATGCCACTCACCACAGCTATCCTCCCGATGCCACTCACCACAGCTATCCGCCCGATGCCACTCACCACAACTATCCTCCCGATGCCACTCACCACAGCTATCCTCCCGATGCCACTCATCACAGCTATCCTCCCGATGACACTCACCACGGCTATCCGCCCGATGTCACTCAACACGGCTATCCGCCCGATGACACTCACCACGGCTATCCGCCCGATTTCAGTCACCACGGCTATCCGCCCGATGACACTCACCACAGCTCTCCGCCCGATGTCACTCACCAAGGCTATCCGCCCGATTAGCCTCACCACGGCTATCCGCCCGATGACACTCACCACGGCTATCCGCCCGATGTCACTCAACACGGCTATCCGCCCGATGACACTCACCACGGCTATCCGCCCGATTTCAGTCACCACGGCTATCCGCCCGATGACACTCACCACGGCTATCCGCCCGATGTCACTCACCAAGGCTATCCGCCCGATTAGCCTCACCACGGCTATCCGCCCGATGACACTCACCACGGCTATCCGCCCGATGACACTCACCACGGCTATCCGCCCGATTTCAGTCACCACGGCTATCCGCCCGATGACACTCACCACGGCTATCCGCCCGATGTCACTCACCACAGCTATCCTCCCGATGCCACTCACCACAGCTATCCGCCCGATGCCACTCACCACAACTATCCTCCCGATGCCACTCACCACAGCTATCCTCCCGATGCCACTCATCACAGCTATCCTCCCGATGACACTCACCACGGCTATCCGCCCGATGTCACTCAACACGGCTATCCGCCCGATGACACTCACCACGGCTATCCGCCCGATTTCAGTCACCACGGCTATCCGCCCGATGACACTCACCACAGCTCTCCGCCCGATGTCACTCACCAAGGCTATCCGCCCGATTAGCCTCACCACGGCTATCCGCCCGATGACACTCACCACGGCTATCCGCCCGATGTCACTCAACACGGCTATCCGCCCGATGACACTCACCACGGCTATCCGCCTGATTTCAGTCACCACGGCTATCCGCCCGATGACACTCACCACGGCTATCCGCCCGATGTCACTCACCAAGGCTATCCGCCCGATTAGCCTCACCACGGCTATCCGCCCGATGACACTCACCACGGCTATCCGCCCGATGACACTCACCACGGCTATCCGCCCGATTTCAGTCACCACGGCTATCCGCCCGATGACACTCACCACGGCTATCCGCCCGATGTCACTCACCACGGCTATCCGCCCGATGACACTCACCACGGCTATCCGCCCGATGACACTCACCACGGCTATCCGCCCGATTTCAGTCACCACGGCTATCCGCCCGATGACACTCACCACGGCTATCCGCCCGATTAGCCTCACCACGGCTATCCGCCCGATGACACTCACCAAAGCTATCCGCCCGATGACACTCACCACGGCAATCCGCCCGATGACACTCACCACGGCTATCCGCCCGATGTCACTCAACACGGCTATCCGCCCGATGACACTCACCACGGCTATCCGCCCGACGTCACTCACCACAGCTATCCGCCCGATTAGCCTCACCACGGCTATCCGCCCGATGCCACTCACCACAGCTATCCGCCCGATGCCACTCACCATAGCTATCCTCCCGATGTCACTCACCACAGCTATCCTCCCGATGCCACTCACCACAGCTATCCTCCCGATGACACTCACCACAGCTATCCGCCCGATGCCACTCACCACGGCTATCCTCCCGATGTCAATCACCACAGCTATCCTCCCGCTGCCACTCACCACAGCTATCTGCCTGATGTCACTCACCACAGCTATCCTCCCGCTGCCACTCACCACAGCTATCTGCCTGATGTCACTCACCACAGCTATCCTCCCGATGCCACTCACCACAGCTATCCTCCCATTGCCACTCACCACAGCTATCCTCCCATTGCCACTCACCACAGCTATCCGCCCGATGTCACTCACCACAACTATCCTCCCGATGCCACTCACCACAGCTATCCTCCCGATGCCACTCACCACAGCTATCCTCCCATTGCCACTCACCACAGCTATCCTCCCGATGCCACTCACCACAGCTATCCTCCCATTGCCACTCACCACAGCTATCCTCCCATTGCCACTCACCACAGCTATCCTCCCGATGCCACTCACCACAGCTATCCTCCCGATGCCACTCACCACAGCTATCCGCCCGATGCCACTCACCACAGCTATCCTCCCGATGACACTCACCACGGCTATCCGCCCGATGTCACTCACCACGGCTATCCGCCCGATGACACTCACCACGGCGATCCGCCCGATGACACTCACCACGGCTATCCGCCCGATGTCACTAACCACAGCCCACCGGCCCGATGTCACTCACCACGGCTATCCGCCCGATGTCACTCACCACGGCTATCCGCCCGATGACACTCACCACAGACCAAATAAATATTCTTTCACTAAACAGAAACGTCACACATTCATTTGGTGAAACGTAACAGAACTTTAATCACCGCTGATTGATGTGGTGGAAAAGAGAACTTGTTTGTTTTTTGCTGAATTTCCAAACAGCATCTATTTAGCTATTGTATGGATAATACGTACAGGCTAGCTGAATCCAACCCCCACACACACATACAGACACACACACATACAGACACACACACATACAGACACACTAACTTATTTTAGGTGAGCGTATGCATCATTACAGGTCCATGTACTTGTGTTAATGTTAAATATGTTGTGGGTACTCAGAGAGTTAACACCAGGTATGTTTGTTTGCATTTTTGGCATCTTGAAAATAGACGTTGTTACATCTGAGCATGTAAATCCCAGGGAGAGAGAGTACATGGATGGGAAGAGAGAGAGAGGGCATGGATGGGAGGAGAGAGAGAGGGCATGGATGGGAAGAGAGAGAGAGGGCATGGATGGGAGGAGAGAGAGAGGGCATGGATGGGAAGAGAGAGAGAGTACATGGATGGGAAGAGAGAGAGGGCATGGATGGGAGGGGAGAGAGAGGGCATGGATTGGAGGAGAGAGAGGGCATGGATGGGAGGAGAGAGAGAGGGCATGGATGGGAGGAGAGAGAGAGGGCATGGATGGGAAGAGAGAGAGAGTACATGGATGGGAAGAGAGAGAGGGCATGGATGGGAGGAGAGAGAGAGGGCATGGATGGGAGGAGAGAGAGGGCATGGATGGGAGGAGAGAGAGAGGGCATGGATGGGAGGAGAGAGAGGGCACGGATGGGAGGAGAGAGAGAGGGCATGGATGGGAGAAGAGAGAAAGGGCACGGATGGGAGGAGAGAGAGAGGGCATGGATGGGAGGAGAGAGAAAGGGCATGGATGGGAGGAGAGAAAGGGCACGGATGGGAGGAGAGAGAAAGGGCACGGATGGGAGGAGAGAGAGGGCATGATGGGAGGAGAGAGAGAGGTCACGGATGGGAGGAGAGAGAGAGGGCATGGATGGGAGGAGAGAGAGAGGGCATGGATGGGAGGAGAGAGAGAGGGCATGGATGGGAGAGAGAGAGAGGGCATGGATGGGAGGAGAGCGAGAGGGCATGGATGGGAGGAGAGAGAGAGGGCATGGATGGGAGGAGAGAGAGAGGGCATGGATGGGAGAGAGAGAGAGGGCATGGATGGGAGGAGAGCGAGAGGGCATGGATGGGAGGAGAGAGAAAGGGCAAGGATTGGAGGAGAGAGATAGGACATGGATGGGAGGAGAGAGAGGACATAGGTGAGAGGAGAGAGAGAGATGACATGGGTGGGAGGAGACAGAGAGGACATGGATGGGAGGAAAGAGAGGACATAGATGGGAGGAAGACGGGACATGGATGGGAGGAGAGAGAGGACATGGATGGGAGGAGAGAGAGAGGACATGGAATGGAGGAAAGAGAGGGCATAGATGGGAGGAAGAGAGGACATGGATGGGAAAAGAGAGAGGACATGGATGGGAGGAGAGAAAATGGACATGGATAGGAGGAGAGAGAGAGCAAATGGATGGGGGGAAAGAGAGGACATGGATGGGAGGAGAGAGAGAGAGGAGATAGATGGGAGGAAAGAGAGAGCATGGATGGGAGGAGAGAGAGTGCACCGATGGGAGGAGAGAGAGAGGGCATGGACGGGAGAAGAGAGAGAGGGCATGGATGGGAGGAGAGAGATAGGACATGGATGGGAGGAAAAAGAAAGGGCATGGATGGGAGGAGAGAGAGAGGACATGGATGGGAGGAAAGAGAGGACATGGATGGGAGGAGAGAGAGGGCATGGATGGGAGGAGAGAAAGTGGACATGGATGGGAGGAAAGAGAGAGGACATGGATCGGAGGAAAGAGAGGACATGGATGGGAGGAGAGAGAGAGCATGGATGGGAGGAGAGAGAGAGCATGGATGGGAGGAGAGAAAGTGGACATGGATGGGAGGAGAGAGAGAGGACATGGATCGGAGGAAAGAGAGGACATGGATGGGAGGAGAGAGAGGACGTGGATGGGAGGAAGAGAGGACATGGATGGGAGGAGAGAGAGGACATGGATGGGAGGAGAGAAAATGGACATGGATAGGAGGAGAGAGAGAGCAAATGGATGGGAGGAAAGAGAGGACATGGATGGGAGGAGAGAGAGGACATAAGTGGGAGGAGAGAGAGAGATGACATGGGTGAGAGGAAAAAGAAAGGGCATGGATGGGAGGAGAGAGAGGGCATGGATGGGAGGAGAGAAAGTGGACATGGATGGGAGGAGAGAGAGAGGACATGGATCGGAGGAAAGAGAGGACATGGATGGGAGGAGAGAGAGGACGTAGATGGGAGTAGATAGAGGGAATGGATGGGAGTAGATAGAGGGCATGGATGGGAGGAAAGAGAGAGCATGGATGGGAGGAGAGAGAGTGCACCGATGGGAGGAGATAGAGAGGGCATGGACGGCAGAAGAGAGAGAGGGCATGGATGGGAGGAGAGACATAGGACATGGATGGGAGGAGAGAGACGACATAGGTGGGAGGAGAGAGAGGACATAAGTGGGAGGAGAGAGAGAGATGACATGGGTGAGAGGAAAAGGAAAGGGCATGGATGGGAGGAGAGAGAGAGGACATGGATGGGAGGAGAGAGAGAGGACATGGATGGGAGGAGAGAGAGAGCATGGATGGGAGGAGAGTAAGTGGACATGGATGGGAGGAAAGAGAGAGGGCATGGATGGGAGGAGAGAGAGAGGACATGGATGGGAGGAGAGAGAGAGGGCATGGATGGGAGGGGAGAGAGAGGACATGGATGGGAGGGGAGAGAGAGGACATGGATGGGAGGAAAGAGAGGACGTGGATGGGAGTAGATAGAGGTAGGAGGAGAGAGAGGACATGGATGGGAGGAGAGAGAGAGGACATGGAATGGAGGAAAGAGAGGGCATAGATGGGAGGAAGAGAGGACATGGATGGGAGGAGAGAGAGGACATGGGTGGGAGGAGAGAAAATGGACATGGATGGGAGGAAAGAGAGAGCATGGATGGGAGGAGAGAGAGTGCACCGATGGGAGGAGAGAGAGGGCATGGACGGGAGAAGAGAGAGAGGGCATGGATGGGAGGAGAGAGATAGGACATAGGTGGGAGGAGAGAGAGGACATAAGTGGGAGGAGAGAGAGAGATGACATGGGTGAGAGGAAAAAGAAAGGGCATGGATGGGAGGAGAGAGAGAGGACATGGATGGGAGGAGAGAGAGAGGACATGGATGGGAGGAGAGAGAGAGGACATGGATGGGAGGAAAGAGAGGACATAGATGGGAGGAAAGAGAGGACATGGATGGGAGGAGAGAGAGGGCATGGATGGGAGGAGAGAAAGTGGACATGGATGGGAGGAAAGAGAGAGGACATGGATCGGAGGAAAGAGAGGACATGGATGGGAGGAGAGAGAGAGCATGGATGGGAGGAGAGAAAGTGGACATGGATGGGAGGAAAGAGAGAGGGCATGGATGGGAGGAGAGAGAGAGGACATGGATGGGAGGAGAGAGAGAGGGCATGGATGGGAGGGGAGAGAGAGGACATGGATGGGAGGGGAGAGAGAGGACATGGATGGGAGGAAAGAGAGGACGTAGATGGGAGTAGATAGAGGGAATGGATGGGAGGAGAGAGAGAGGGTATTGATGGGAGGAAAGAGAGAGCATGGATGGGAGGAGAGAGAGTGCACCGATGGGAGGAGAGAGAGAGGACATGGATGGGAGGAGAGAGAGAGGACATGGATGGGAGGAGAGAGAGAGGACATGGATGGGAGGAAAGAGAGAGGACATGGATGGGAGGAAAGAGAGGACATAGATGGGAGGAAAGAGAGGACATGGATGGGAGGAGAGAGAGGGCATGGATGGGAGGAGAGAAAGTGGACATGGATGGGAGGAAAGAGAGAGGACATGGATCAGAGGAAAGAGAGGAGATGGATGGGAGGAGAGAGAGAGCATGGATGGGAGGAGAGAAAGTGGACATGGGTGGGAGGAAAGAGAGAGGGCATGGATGGGAGGAGAGAGAGAGGACATGAATGGGAGGAGAGAGAGAGGGCATTGATGGGCGGGGAGAGAGAGGACATGGATGGGAGGGGAGAGAGGACATGGATGGGAGGAAAGAGAGGACGTGGATGGGAGTAGATAGAGGGAATGGATGGGAGGAGAGAGAGAGGGCATGGATGGGAGGAGAGAGAGAGAGGGCATGGATGGGAGGGGAGAGAGAGGACATGGATGGGAGGGGAGAGAGGACATGGGTGGGAGGAAAGCGAGAGAGGACATGGATTGGAGGGGAGAGATAGGGCATTGATGGGAGGAGAGAGAGAGGAAAGGGATGGGAGGAGAGAGAGAGGGCAAGAATGGGAAGAGAGAGAGAGGACATTGATGGAAGGAGCGAGAGAGGGCAAGAATGGGAGGAGAGAGAGAGTCCACGGATGGGAGAAGAGAGAAAGGGCATGGATGGGAGGAGAGAGATAGGACATTGATGGGAGGAAAGAGAGGACATAGATGGGAGGAAGAGAGGACATGGATGGGAGGAGAGAGAGAGGACATGGATGGGAATAGAGAGAGAGGGCATGGATTGGAGGAGAGAGAGAGGGCATGGATGGGAGGAGAGAGAGAGGACGGATGAGAGGAGAGAGAGAGTGCACCAATGGGAGGAGAGAGAGAGGGCATGGATGGGAGGAGAGAGAGAGGGAATGGATGGGAGGAGAGAGAGGGCATGGATGGGAGGAGAGAGAGGGCATGGATGGGAGGAGAGAGAGGGCACGGATGGGAGGAGAGAGAGAGTGCACCAATGGGAGGAGAGAGAGAGGGCATGGATGGGAGGAGAGAGAAAGGGCATGGATGGGAGGAGAGAAAGGGCACGGATGGGAGGAGAGAGAAAGGGCACGGATGGGAGGAGAGAGAGGGCATGATGGGAGGAAAGAGAGAGGTCAAGGATGGCAGGAGAGAGAGAGGGCATGGATGGGAGGAGAGAGAGAGGGCATGGATGGGAGGAGAGAGAGAGGGCATGGATGGGAGAGAGAGAGAGGGCATGGATGGGAGGAGAGCGAAAGGGCATGGATGGGAGGAGAGAGAGAGGGCATGGATGGGAGGAGAGAGAGAGGTCATGGATGGGAGAGAGAGAGAGGGCATGGATGGGAGGAGAGAGAAAGGGCAAGGATTGGAGGAGAGAGATAGGACATGGATGGGAGGAGAGAGAGGACATAGGTGAGAGGAGAGAGAGAGATGACATGGGTGGGAGGAGACAGAGAGGACATGGATGGGAGGAAAGAGAGGACGGATGAGAGGAGAGAGAGAGTGCACCAATGGGAGGAGAGAGAGAGGGCATGGATGGGAGGAGAGAGAGAGGGAATGGATGGGAGGAGAGAGAGAGGGCATGGATGGGAGGAGAGAGAGGGCATGGATGGGAGGAGAGAGAGGGCACGGATGGGAGGAGAGAGAGAGTGCACCAATGGGAGGAGAGAGAGAGGGCATGGATGGGAGGAGAGAGAAAGGGCATGGATGGGAGGAGAGAAAGGGCACGGATGGGAGGAGAGAGAAAGGGCACGGATGGGAGGAGAGAGAGGGCATGATGGGAGGAGAGAGAGAGGTCACGGATGGCAGGAGAGAGAGAGGGCATGGATGGGAGGAGAGAGAAAGGGCATGGATGGGAGGAGAGAGAGAGGGCATGGATGGGAGAGAGAGAGAGGGCATGGATGGGAGGAGAGCGAAAGGGCATGGATGGGAGGAGAGAGAGAGGGCATGGATGGGAGGAGAGAGAGAGGGCATGGATGGGAGAGAGAGAGAGGGCATGGATGGGAGGAGAGAGAAAGGGCAAGGATTGGAGGAGAGAGATAGGACATGGATGGGAGGAGAGAGAGGACATAGGTGAGAGGAGAGAGAGAGATGACATGGGTGGGAGGAGACAGAGAGGACATGGATGGGAGGAAAGAGAGGACATAGATGGGAGGAAGAGGGGACATGGATGGGAGGAGAGAGAGAGGACATGGAATGGAGGAAAGAGAGGGCATAGATGGGAGGAAGAGAGGACATGGATGGGAGGAGAGAGAGGACATGGATGGGAGGAGAGAAAATGGACATGGATAGGAGGAGAGAGAGAGCAAATGGATGGGAGGAAAGAGAGGACATGGATGGGAGGAGAGAGAGAGAGGACATAGATGGGAGGAAAGAGAGAGCATGGATGGGAGGAGAGAGAGTGCACCGATGGGAGGAGAGAGACAGGGCATGGACGGGAGAAGAGAGAGAGGGCATGGATGGGAGGAGAGAGATAGGACATGGATGGGAGGAGAGAGACGACATAGGTGGGAGGAGAGAGAGGACATAAGTGGGAGGAGAGAGAGAGGGCATGGATGGGAGGAGAGAAAGTGGACATGGATGGGAGGAAAGAGAGAGGACATGGATCGGAGGAAAGAGAGGACATGGATGGGAGGAGAGAGAGAGCATGGATGGGAGGGGAGAGAGAGGACATGGATGGGAGGGGAGAGAGAGGACATGGATGGGAGGAAAGAGAGGACGTGGATGGGAGGAGAGAGAGAGGGCATGGATGGGAGGGGAGAGAGAGGACATGGATGGGAGGGGAGAGAGAGGACATGGGTGGGAGGAAAGCGAGAGAGGACATGGATTGGAGGGGAGACAGAGGGCATGGATGGGAGGAGAGAGAGAGGACACGGATGGGAGGAGAGCGAGAGGGCAAGAATGGGAAGAGAGAGAGAGGACATGGATGGAAGGAGAGAGAGAGGGCAAGAATGGGAGGAGAGAGAGAGTCCACGGATGGGATAAGAGAGAAAGGGCATGGATGGGAGGAGAGAGATAGGACATGGATGGGAGGAAAGAGAGGACATGCATGGGAGGAGAGAGAGAGGATGGATGGGAGGAAAGAGAGGACATGCATGGGAGGAGAGAGAGAGGGAATGGATGGGAGGAGAGAGAGAGGGCATGGATGGCAGGATAGAGAGAGGGCATGGATGGGAGGGGAGAGAGGGGACATGGATGGGAGGGGAGAGAGGGGACATGGATGGAAGGAGAGAGAGAGGACATGGATGAGAGGGGAGAGAGAGGACATGGATGGGAGTAGAGAGAGAGGGCAAGAATGGGAGGAGAGAGAGGACATGGATGGTTTTAGAGAGAGAGGGCAAGAATGGGAGGAGAGAGAGAGCACATGGATGGGAGGAGAGAGAGAGGGCAAGAATGGGAGGAGAGAGAGAGTCCACGGATGGGAGAAGAGAGAAAGGGCATGGATTGGAGGAGAGAGAGGACATGTATGGGAGGAAAGAGAGGACATAGATGGGAGCAAGAGAGGACATGGATGGGAGGAAAGAGAGAGGACATGGATGGGAGGAGAGAGAGGACATGGATAGGAGGAGAGAGAGAACATAGTTGGGAGGAAAGAGAGGACATGGATGGGAGGAAAGAGAGAGCATGGATGGGAGGAGAGAGAGAGAGGACATGGATGGGAGAAAAGAGAGGACATGGATGGTAGGAGAGAGAGAGGACATGGATGGGAGGAGAAAGATAGAGGACATGGATGGGAGGGGAGAGAGAGGAGATGGATGGGAGGGGAGAGAGGACATGGGTGGGAGGAGAGAGAGAGAGGACATGAATTGGAGAAAAGAGAGAGAGGACATGGGTTGGAGGAAAGAGAGGACGTGGACGGGAGGAGAGAGAGAGGACATGGATGGGAGGAGAGAGAGAGGACATGGATGGGAGGAGAGTGAGAGGACAGATGGGAGGAAAGAGAGGACATGGATGGGAGGAGACAGAGAGGACATGGATTGGAGGAGAGAGAGAGGACATGGATGGGAGGAAGGAGAGGACATGGATGGGAGGAGAGAGAGAGGACATGGATGGGAGGAGAGAGAGGGGACGGATGGGAGGAAAGAGAGGACATGGATGGGAGGAGAGAGAGAGGACATGGATGGGAGGAAAGAGGGGACATGGATGGGAGGAGAGAGAGAGGGCATGGATGGGAGGAGAGATAGAGGACATGGATGGGAGGAAAGAGAGGACATGGATGGGAGGAGAAAGGGGACATGGATGGGAGGAGAGAGATAGGACATGGATGGGAGGAGAGTGAGAGGGACGGATGGGAGGAGAGAGAGGACATGGATGGGAGGAAAGAGAGAGGACATGGATTAGAGAAGAGAGAAAGGACATGGATGGGAGGAGAGAGAGAGAGGACATAGATGGGAGGAAAGAGAGGACGTGGATGGGAGGAGAGAGAGAGGACATGGATTGGAGGAGAGAGAGAGGACATGGATGGGAGGAAAGAGAGGACATGGATGGGAGGAGAGAGAGAGGACATGGATGGGAGGAGAGAGAGGACAGATGGGAGGAAAAAGAGGACATGGATGGGAGGAGAGAGAGAGGACATGGATGGGAGGAGAGAGAGAGGGCATGGATGGGAGGAGAGAGATAGGACATGGATGGGAGGAGAGAGACGACATAGGTGGGAGGAGAGAGAGGACATAAGTGGGAGGAGAGAGAGAGATGACATGGGTGAGAGGAAAAAGAAAGGGCATGGATGGGAGGAGAGAGAGAGGACATGGATGGGAGGAAAGAGAGGACATGGATGGGAGGAGAGAGAGGGCATGGATGGGAGGAGAGAAAGTGGACATGGATGGGAGGAAAGAGAGAGGACATGGATCGGAGGAAAGAGAGGACATGGATGGGAGGAGAGAGAGAGCATGGATGGGAGGAGAGAGAGAGCATGGATGGGAGGAGAGAAAGTGGACATGGATGGGAGGAGAGAGAGAGGACATGGATCGGAGGAAAGAGAGGGCATGGATGGGAGGAGAGAGAGGACGTGGATGGGAGGAAGAGAGGACATGGATGGGAGGAGAGAGAGGACATGGATGGGAGGAGAGAAAATGGACATGGATAGGAGGAGAGAGAGAGCAAATGGATGGGAGGAAAGAGAGGACATGGATGGGAGGAGAGAGAGAGAGGAGATAGATGGGAGGAAAGAGAGAGCATGGATGGGAGGAGAGAGAGTGCACCGATGGGAGGAGAGAGAGAGGGCATTGACGGGAGAAGAGAGAGAGGGCATGGATGGGAGGAGAGAGATAGGACATGGATGGGAGGAGAGAGACGACATAGGTGGGAGGAGAGAGAGGACATAAGTGGGAGGAGAGAGAGAGATGACATGGGTGAGAGGAAAAAGAAAGGGCATGGATGGGAGGAGAGAGAGGGCATGGATGGGAGGAGAGAAAGTGGACATGGATGGGAGGAGAGAGAGAGGACATGGATCGGAGGAAAGAGAGGACATGGATGGGAGGAGAGAGAGGACGTGGATGGGAGTAGATAGAGGGAATGGATGGGAGTAGATAGAGGGCATGGATGGGAGGAAAGAGAGAGCAAGGATGGGAGGAGAGAGAGTGCACCGATGGGAGGAGAGAGAGAGGGCATGGACGGCAGAAGAGAGAGAGGGCATGGATGGGAGGAGAGACATAGGACATGGATGGGAGGAGAGAGACGACATAGGTGGGAGGAGAGAGAGGACATAAGTGGGAGGAGAGAGAGAGATGACATGGGTGAGAGGAAAAGGAAAGGGCATGGATGGGAGGAGAGAGAGAGGACATGGATGGGAGGAGAGAGAGAGGACATGGATGGGAGGAGAGAGAGAGCATGGATGGGAGGAGAGTAAGTGGACATGGATGGGAGGAAAGAGAGAGGGCATGGATGGGAGGAGAGAGAGAGGACATGGATGGGAGGAGAGAGAGAGGGCATGGATGGGAGGGGAGAGAGAGGACATGGATGGGAGGGGAGAGAGAGGACATGGATGGGAGGAAAGAGAGGACGTGGATGGGAGTAGATAGAGGTAGGAGGAGAGAGAGGACATGGATGGGAGGAGAGAGAGAGGACATGGATTGGAGGAAAGAGAGGGCATAGATGGGAGGAAGAGAGGACATGGATGGGAGGAGAGAGAGGACATGGGTGGGAGGAGAGAAAATGGACATGGATGGGAGGAAAGAGAGAGCATGGATGGGAGGAGAGAGAGTGCACCGATGGGAGGAGAGAGAGGGCATGGACGGGAGAAGAGAGAGAGGGCATGGATGGGAGGAGAGAGATAGGACATAGGTGGGAGGAGAAAGAGGACATAAGTGGGAGGAGAGAGAGAGATGACATGGGTGAGAGGAAAAAGAAAGGGCATGGATGGGAGGAGAGAGAGAGGACATGGATGGGAGGAGAGAGAGAGGACATGGATGGGAGGAGAGAGAGAGGACATGGATGGGAGGAAAGAGAGGACATAGATGGGAGGAAAGAGAGGACATGGATGGGAGGAGAGAGAGGGCATGGATGGGAGGAGAGAAAGTGGACATGGATGGGAGGAAAGAGAGAGGACATGGATCGGAGGAAAGAGAGGACATGGATGGGAGGAGAGAGAGAGCATGGATGGGAGGAGAGAAAGTGGACATGGATGGGAGGAAAGAGAGAGGGCATGGATGGGAGGAGAGAGAGAGGACATGGATGGGAGGAGAGAGAGAGGGCATGGATGGGAGGGGAGAGAGAGGACATGGATGGGAGGGGAGAGAGAGGACATGGATGGGAGGAAAGAGAGGACGTAGATGGGAGTAGATAGAGGGAATGGATGGGAGGAGAGAGAGAGGGTATTGATGGGAGGAAAGAGAGAGCATGGATGGGAGGAGAGAGAGTGCACCGATGGGAGGAGAGAGAGAGGACATGGATGGGAGGAGAGAGAGAGGACATGGATGGGAGGAGAGAGAGAGGACATGGATGGGAGGAAAGAGAGAGGACATGGATGGGAGGAAAGAGAGGACATAGATGGGAGGAAAGAGAGGACATGGATGGGAGGAGAGAGAGGGCATGGATGGGAGGAGAGAAAGTGGACATGGATGGGAGGAAAGAGAGAGGACATGGATCAGAGGAAAGAGAGGAGATGGATGGGAGGAGAGAGAGAGCATGGATGGGAGGAGAGAAAGTGGACATGGGTGGGAGGAAAGAGAGAGGGCATGGATGGGAGGAGAGAGAGAGGACATGAATGGGAGGAGAGAGAGAGGGCATTGATGGGCGGGGAGAGAGAGGACATGGATGGGAGGGGAGAGAGGACATGGATGGGAGGAAAGAGAGGACGTGGATGGGAGTAGATAGAGGGAATGGATGGGAGGAGAGAGAGAGGGCATGGATGGGAGGAGAGAGAGAGAGGGCATGGATGGGAGGGGAGAGAGAGGACATGGATGGGAGGGGAGAGAGGACATGGGTGGGAGGAAAGCGAGAGAGGACATGGATTGGAGGGGAGAGATAGGGCATTGATGGGAGGAGAGAGAGAGGAAAGGGATGGGAGGAGAGAGAGAGGGCAAGAATGGGAAGAGAGAGAGAGGACATTGATGGAAGGAGCGAGAGAGGGCAAGAATGGGAGGAGAGAGAGAGTCCACGGATGGGAGAAGAGAGAAAGGGCATGGATGGGAGGAGAGAGATAGGACATGGATGGGAGGAAAGAGAGGACATAGATGGGAGGAAGAGAGGACATGGATGGGAGGAGAGAGAGAGGACATGGATAGGAATAGAGAGAGAGGGCATGGATTGGAGGAGAGAGAGAGGGCATGGATGGGAGGAGAGAGAGAGGACGGATGAGAGGAGAGAGAGAGTGCACCAATGGGAGGAGAGAGAGAGGGCATGGATGGGAGGAGAGAGAGAGGGAATGGATGGGAGGAGAGAGAGAGGGCATGGATGGGAGGAGAGAGAGGGCATGGATGGGAGGAGAGAGAGGGCACGGATGGGAGGAGAGAGAGAGTGCAACAATGGGAGGAGAGAGAGAGGGCATGGATGGGAGGAGAGAGAAAGGGCATGGATGGGAGGAGAGAAAGGGCACGGATGGGAGGAGAGAGAAAGGGCACGGATGGGAGGAGAGAGAGGGCATGATGGGAGGAAAGAGAGAGGTCACGGATGGCAGGAGAGAGAGAGGGCATGGATGGGAGGAGAGAGAGAGGGCATGGATGGGAGGAGAGAGAGAGGGCATGGATGGGAGAGAGAGAGAGGGCATGGATGGGAGGAGAGCGAAAGGGCATGGATGGGAGGAGAGAGAGAGGGCATGGATGGGAGGAGAGAGAGAGGGCATGGATGGGAGAGAGAGAGAGGGCATGGATGGGAGGAGAGAGAAAGGGCAAGGATTGGAGGAGAGAGATAGGACATGGATGGGAGGAGAGAGAGGACATAGGTGAGAGGAGAGAGAGAGATGACATGGGTGGAGGAGACAGAGAGGACATGGATGGGAGGAAAGAGAGGACGGATGAGAGGAGAGAGAGAGTGCACCAATGGGAGGAGAGAGAGAGGGCATGGATGGGAGGAGAGAGAGAGGGAATGGATGGGAGGAGAGAGAGAGGGCATGGATGGGAGGAGAGAGAGGGCATGGATGGGAGGAGAGAGAGGGCACGGATGGGAGGAGAGAGAGAGTGCACCAATGGGAGGAGAGAGAGAGGGCATGGATGGGAGGAGAGAGAAAGGGCATGGATGGGAGGAGAGAAAGGGCACGGATGGGAGGAGAGAGAAAGGGCACGGATGGGAGGAGAGAGAGGGCATGATGGGAGGAGAGAGAGAGGTCACGGATGGCAGGAGAGAGAGAGGGCATGGATGGGAGGAGAGAGAGAGGGCATGGATGGGAGGAGAGAGAGAGGGCATGGATGGGAGAGAGAGAGAGGGCATGGATGGGAGGAGAGCGAAAGGGCATGGATGGGAGGAGAGAGAGAGGGCATGGATGGGAGGAGAGAGAGAGGGCATGGATGGGAGAGAGAGAGAGGGCATGGATGGGAGGAGAGAGAAAGGGCAAGGATTGGAGGAGAGAGATAGGACATGGATGGGAGGAGAGAGAGGACATAGGTGAGAGGAGAGAGAGAGATGACATGGGTGGGAGGAGACAGAGAGGACATGGATGGGAGGAAAGAGAGGACATAGATGGGAGGAAGAGGGGACATGGATGGGAGGAGAGAGAGAGGACATGGAATGGAGGAAAGAGAGGGCATAGATGGGAGGAAGAGAGGACATGGATGGGAGGAGAGAGAGGACATGGATGGGAGGAGAGAAAATGGACATGGATAGGAGGAGAGAGAGAGCAAATGGATGGGAGGAAAGAGAGGACATGGATGGGAGGAGAGAGAGAGAGGACATAGATGGGAGGAAAGAGAGAGCATGGATGGGAGGAGAGAGAGTGCACCGATGGGAGGAGAGAGACAGGGCATGGACGGGAGAAGAGAGAGAGGGCATGGATGGGAGGAGAGAGATAGGACATGGATGGGAGGAGAGAGACGACATAGGTGGGAGGAGAGAGAGGACATAAGTGGGAGGAGAGAGAGAGGGCATGGATGGGAGGAGAGAAAGTGGACATGGATGGGAGGAAAGAGAGAGGACATGGATCGGAGGAAAGAGAGGACATGGATGGGAGGAGAGAGAGAGCATGGATGGGAGGGGAGAGAGAGGACATGGATGGGAGGGGAGAGAGAGGACATGGATGGGAGGAAAGAGAGGACGTGGATGGGAGTAGATAGAGGGAATGGATGGGAGGAGAGAGAGAGGGCATGGATGGGAGGAGAGAGAGAGGGCATGGATGGGAGGGGAGAGAGAGGACATGGATGGGAGGGGAGAGAGGACATGGGTGGGAGGAAAGCGAGAGAGGACATGGATTGGAGGGGAGATAGAGGGCATGGATGGGAGGAGAGAGAGAGGACACGGATGGGAGGAGAGCGAGAGGGCAAGAATGGGAAGAGAGAGAGAGGACATGGATGGAAGGAGAGAGAGAGGGCAAGAATGGGAGGAGAGAGAGAGTCCACGGATGGGAGAAGAGAGAAAGGGCATGGATGGGAGGAGAGAGATAGGACATGGATGGGAGGAAAGAGAGGACATAGATGGGAGGAAGAGAGGACATGGATGGGAGGAGAGAGAGAGGACATGGATGGGAGTAGAGAGAGAGGGCATGGATTGGAGGAGAGAGAGAGGGCATGGATAGGAGGAGAGAGAGAGGACGGATGAGAGGAGAGAGAGAGTGCACCAATGGGAGGAGAGAGAGAGGGCATGGATGGGAGGAGAGAGAGGGGGAATGGATGGGAGGAGAGAGAGGGCATGGATGGGAGGAGAGAGAGGGCATGGATGGGAGGAGAGAGAGGGCACGGATGGGAGGAGAGAGAGAGTGCACCAATGGGAGGAGAGAGAGAGGGCATGGATGGGAGGAGAGAGAAAGGGCATGGATGGGAGGAGAGAAAGGGCACGGATGGGAGGAGAGAGAAAGGGCACGGATGGGAGGAGAGAGAGGGCATGATGGGAGGAGAGAGAGAGGTCACGGATTGCAGGAGAGAGAGAGGGCATGGATGGGAGGAGAGAGAGAGGGCATGGATGGGAGGAGAGAGAGAGGGCATGGATGGGAGAGAGAGAGAGGGCATGGATGGGAGGAGAGCGAAAGGGCATGGATGGGAGGAGAGAGAGAGGGCATGGATGGGAGGAGAGAGAGAGGGCATGGATGGGAGGAGAGAGAGAGAGGAGATAGATGGGAGGAAAGAGAGAGCATGGATGGGAGGAGAGAGAGTGCACCGATGGGAGGAGAGAGAGGACATGGATGGGAGGAGAGAGACGACATAGGTGGGAGGAGAGAGAGGACATAAGTGGGAGGAGAGAGAGAGATGACATGGGTGAGAGGAAAAAGAAAGGGCATGGATGGGAGGAGAGAGAGGGCATGGATGGGAGGAGAGAAAGTGGACATGGATGGGAGGAGAGAGAGAGTACATGGATCGGAGGAAAGAGAGGACATGGATGGGAGGAGAGAGAGGACGTAGATGGGAGTAGATAGAGGGAATGGATGGGAGTAGATAGAGGGCATGGATGGGAGGAAAGAGAGAGCATGGATGGGAGGAGAGAGAGTGCACCGATGGGAGGAGATAGAGAGGGCATGGACGGCAGAAGAGAGAGAGGGCATGGATGGGAGGAGAGACATAGGACATGGATGGGAGGAGAGAGACGACATAGGTGGGAGGAGAGAGAGGACATAAGTGGGAGGAGAGAGAGAGATGACATGGGTGAGAGGAAAAGGAAAGGGCATGGATGGGAGGAGAGAGAGAGGACATGGATGGGAGGAGAGAGAGAGGACATGGATGGGAGGAGAGAGAGAGCATGGATGGGAGGAGAGTAAGTGGACATGGATGGGAGGAAAGAGAGAGGGCATGGATGGGAGGAGAGAGAGAGGACATGGATGGGAGGAGAGAGAGAGGGCATGGATTGGAGGGGAGAGAGAGGACATGGATGGGAGGGGAGAGAGAGGACATGGATGGGAGGAAAGAGAGGACGTGGATGGGAGTAGATAGAGGTAGGAGGAGAGAGAGGACATGGATGGGAGGAGAGAGAGAGGACATGGAATGGAGGAAAGAGAGGGCATAGATGGGAGGAAGAGAGGACATGGATGGGAGGAGAGAGAGGACATGGGTGGGAGGAGAGAAAATGGACATGGATGGGAGGAAAGAGAGAGCATGGATGGGAGGAGAGAGAGTGCACCGATGGGAGGAGAGAGAGGGCATGGACGGGAGAAGAGAGAGAGGGCATGGATGGGAGGAGAGAGATAGGACATAGGTGGGAGGAGAGAGAGGACATAAGTGGGAGGAGAGAGAGAGATGACATGGGTGAGAGGAAAAAGAAAGGGCATGGATGGGAGGAGAGAGAGAGGACATGGATGGGAGGAGAGAGAGAGGACATGGATGGGAGGAGAGAGAGAGGACATGGATGGGAGGAAAGAGAGGACATAGATGGGAGGAAAGAGAGGACATGGATGGGAGGAGAGAGAGGGCATGGATGGGAGGAGAGAAAGTGGACATGGATGGGAGGAAAGAGAGAGGACATGGATCGGAGGAAAGAGAGGACATGGATGGGAGGAGAGAGAGAGCATGGATGGGAGGAGAGAAAGTGGACATGGATGGGAGGAAAGAGAGAGGGCATGGATGGGAGGAGAGAGAGAGGACATGGATGGGAGGAGAGAGAGAGGGCATGGATGGGAGGGGAGAGAGAGGACATGGATGGGAGGGGAGAGAGAGGACATGGATGGGAGGAAAGAGAGGACGTAGATGGGAGTAGATAGAGGGAATGGATGGGAGGAGAGAGAGAGGGTATTGATGGGAGGAAAGAGAGAGCATGGATGGGAGGAGAGAGAGTGCACCGATGGGAGGAGAGAGAGAGGACATGGATGGGAGGAGAGAGAGAGGACATGGATGGGAGGAGAGAGAGAGGACATGGATGGGAGGAAAGAGAGAGGACATGGATGGGAGGAAAGAGAGGACATAGATGGGAGGAAAGAGAGGACATGGATGGGAGGAGAGAGAGGGCATGGATGGGAGGAGAGAAAGTGGACATGGATGGGAGGAAAGAGAGAGGACATGGATCAGAGGAAAGAGAGGAGATGGATGGGAGGAGAGAGAGAGCATGGATGGGAGGAGAGAAAGTGGACATGGGTGGGAGGAAAGAGAGAGGGCATGGATGGGAGGAGAGAGAGAGGACATGAATGGGAGGAGAGAGAGAGGGCATTGATGGGCGGGGAGAGAGAGGACATGGATGGGAGGGGAGAGAGGACATGGATGGGAGGAAAGAGAGGACGTGGATGGGAGTAGATAGAGGGAATGGATGGGAGGAGAGAGAGAGGGCATGGATGGGAGGAGAGAGAGAGAGGGCATGGATGGGAGGGGAGAGAGAGGACATGGATGGGAGGGGAGAGAGGACATGGGTGGGAGGAAAGCGAGAGAGGACATGGATTGGAGGGGAGAGATAGGGCATTGATGGGAGGAGAGAGAGAGGAAAGGGATGGGAGGAGAGAGAGAGGGCAAGAATGGGAAGAGAGAGAGAGGACATTGATGGAAGGAGCGAGAGAGGGCAAGAATGGGAGGAGAGAGAGAGTCCACGGATGGGAGAAGAGAGAAAGGGCATGGATGGGAGGAGAGAGATAGGACATTGATGGGAGGAAAGAGAGGACATAGATGGGAGGAAGAGAGGACATGGATGGGAGGAGAGAGAGAGGACATGGATGGGAATAGAGAGAGAGGGCATGGATTGGAGGAGAGAGAGAGGGCATGGATGGGAGGAGAGAGAGAGGACGGATGAGAGGAGAGAGAGAGTGCACCAATGGGAGGAGAGAGAGAGGGCATGGATGGGAGGAGAGAGAGAGGGAATGGATGGGAGGAGAGAGAGAGGGCATGGATGGGAGGAGAGAGAGGGCATGGATGGGAGGAGAGAGAGGGCACGGATGGGAGGAGAGAGAGAGTGCACCAATGGGAGGAGAGAGAGAGGGCATGGATGGGAGGAGAGAGAAAGGGCATGGATGGGAGGAGAGACAGGGCACGGATGGGAGGAGAGAGAAAGGGCACGGATGGGAGGAGAGAGAGGGCATGATGGGAGGAAAGAGAGAGGTCAAGGATGGCAGGAGAGAGAGAGGGCATGGATGGGAGGAGAGAGAGAGGGCATGGATGGGAGGAGAGAATGAGGGCATGGATGGGAGAGAGAGAGAGGGCATGGATGGGAGGAGAGCGAAAGGGCATGGATGGGAGGAGAGAGAGAGGGCATGGATGGGAGGAGAGAGAGAGGTCATGGATGGGAGAGAGAGAGAGGGCATGGATGGGAGGAGAGAGAAAGGGCAAGGATTGGAGGAGAGAGATAGGACATGGATGGGAGGAGAGAGAGGACATAGGTGAGAGGAGAGAGAGAGATGACATGGGTGGGAGGAGACAGAGAGGACATGGATGGGAGGAAAGAGAGGACGGATGAGAGGAGAGAGAGAGTGCACCAATGGGAGGAGAGAGAGAGGGCATGGATGGGAGGAGAGAGAGAGGGAATGGATGGGAGGAGAGAGAGAGGGCATGGATGGGAGGAGAGAGAGGGCATGGATGGGAGGAGAGAGAGGGCACGGATGGGAGGAGAGAGAGAGTGCACCAATGGGAGGAGAGAGAGAGGGCATGGATGGGAGGAGAGAGAAAGGGCATGGATGGGAGGAGAGAAAGGGCACGGATGGGAGGAGAGAGAA
Source organism: Salvelinus fontinalis (assembly GCF_029448725.1). Classification (NCBI taxonomy): domain Eukaryota; kingdom Metazoa; phylum Chordata; class Actinopteri; order Salmoniformes; family Salmonidae; genus Salvelinus; species Salvelinus fontinalis. Next base: position 19,815,131 of record NC_074680.1, read on the forward strand.
AGGGCACGGATGGGAGGAGAGAGAGGGCATGATGGGAGGAGAGAGAGAGGTCACGGATGGCAGGAGAGAGAGAAGGCATGGATGGGAGGAGAGAGAGAGGGCATGGATGGGAGGAGAGAGAGAGGGCATGGATGGGAGAGAGAGAGAGGGCATGGATGGGAGGAGAGCGAAAGGGCATGGATGGGAGGAGAGAGAGAGGGCATGGATGGGAGGAGAGAGAGAGGGCATGGATGGGAGAGAGAGAGAGGGCATGGATGGGAGGAGAGAGATAGGGCAAGGATTGGAGGAGAGAGATAGGACATGGATGGGAGGAGAGAGAGGACATAGGTGAGAGGAGAGAGAGAGATGACATGGGTGGGAGGAGACAGAGAGGACATGGATGGGAGGAAAGAGAGGACATAGATGGGAGGAAGAGGGGACATGGATGGGAGGAGAGAGAGAGGACATGGAATGGAGGAAAGAGAGGGCATAGATGGGAGGAAGAGAGGACATGGATGGGAGGAGAGAGAGGACATGGATGGGAGGAGAGAAAATGGACATGGATAGGAGGAGAGAGAGAGCAAATGGATGGGAGGAAAGAGAGGACATGGATGGGAGGAGAGAGAGAGAGGACATAGATGGGAGGAAAGAGAGAGCATGGATGGGAGGAGAGAGAGTGCACCGATGGGAGGAGAGAGACAGGGCATGGACGGGAGAAGAGAGAGAGGGCATGGATGGGAGGAGAGAGATAGGACATGGATGGGAGGAGAGAGACGACATAGGTGGGAGGAGAGAGAGGACATAAGTGGGAGGAGAGAGAGAGGGCATGGATGGGAGGAGAGAAAGTGGACATGGATGGGAGGAAAGAGAGAGGACATGGATCGGAGGAAAGAGAGGACATGGATGGGAGGAGAGAGAGAGCATGGATGGGAGGGGAGAGAGAGGACATGGATGGGAGGGGAGAGAGAGGACATGGATGGGAGGAAAGAGAGGACGTGGATGGGAGTAGATAGAGGGAATGGATGGGAGGAGAGAGAGAGGGCATGGATGGGAGGAGAGAGAGAGGGCATGGATGGGAGGGGAGAGAGAGGACATGGATGGGAGGGGAGAGAGGACATGGGTGGGAGGAAAGCGAGAGAGGACATGGATTGGAGGGGAGATAGAGGGCATGGATGGGAGGAGAGAGAGAGGACACGGATGGGAGGAGAGCGAGAGGGCAAGAATGGGAAGAGAGAGAGAGGACATGGATGGAAGGAGAGAGAGAGGGCAAGAATGGGAGGAGAGAGAGAGTCCACGGATGGGAGAAGAGAGAAAGGGCATGGATGGGAGGAGAGAGATAGGACATGGATGGGAGGAAAGAGAGGACATAGATGGGAGGAAGAGAGGACATGGATGGGAGGAGAGAGAGAGGACATGGATGGGAGTAGAGAGAGAGGGCATGGATTGGAGGAGAGAGAGAGGGCATGGATGGGAGGAGAGAGAGAGGACGGATGAGAGGAGATAGAGAGTGCACCAATGGGAGGAGAGAGAGAGGGCATGGATGGGAGGAGAGAGAGGGGGAATGGATGGGAGGAGAGAGAGGGCATGGATGGGAGGAGAGAGAGGGCATGGATGGGAGGAGAGAGAGGGCACGGATGGGAGGAGAGAGAGAGTGCACCAATGGGAGGAGAGAGAGAGGGCATGGATGGGAGGAGAGAGAAAGGGCATGGATGGGAGGAGAGAAAGGGCACGGATGGGAGGAGAGAGAAAGGGCACGGATGGGAGGAGAGAGAGGGCATGATGGGAGGAGAGAGAGAGGTCACGGATTGCAGGAGAGAGAGAGGGCATGGATGGGAGGAGAGAGAGAGGGCATGGATGGGAGGAGAGAGAGAGGGCATGGATGGGAGAGAGAGAGAGGGCATGGATGGGAGGAGAGCGAAAGGGCATGGATGGGAGGAGAGAGAGAGGGCATGGATGGGAGGAGAGAGAGAGGGCATGGATGGGAGAGAGAGAGGGCATGGATGGGAGGAGAGAGAAAGGGCAAGGATTGGAGGAGAGAGATAGGACATGGATGGGAGGAGAGAGAGGACATAGGTGAGAGGAGAGAGAGAGATGACATGGGTGGGAGGAGACAGAGAGGACATGGATGGGAGGAAAGAGAGGACATAGATGGGAGGAAGAGGGGACATGGATGGGAGGAGAGAGAGAGGACATGGAATGGAGGAAAGAGAGGGCATAGATGGGAGGAAGAGAGGACATGGATGGGAGGAGAGAGAGAGGACATGGATGGGAGGAGAGAAAATGGACATGGATAGGAGGAGAGAGAGAGCAAATGGATGGGAGGAAAGAGAGGACATGGATGGGAGGAGAGAGAGAGAGGACATAGATGGGAGGAAAGAGAGAGCATGGATGGGAGGAGAGAGAGTGCACCGATGGGAGGAGAGAGAGAGGGCATGGACGGGAGAAGAGAGAGAGGGCATGGATGGGAGGAGAGAGATAGGACATGGATGGGAGGAGAGAGACGACATAGGTGGGAGGAGAGAGAGGGCATGGATGGGAGGAGAGAAAGTGGACATGGATGGGAGGAAAGAGAGAGGACATGGATCGGAGGAAAGAGAGGACATGGATGGGAGGAGAGAGAGAGCATGGATGGGAGGGGAGAGAGAGGACATGGATGGGAGGGGAGAGAGAGGACATGGATGGGAGGAAAGAGAGGACGTGGATGGGAGGAGAGAGAGAGGGCATGGATGGGAGGGGAGAGAGAGGACATGGATGGGAGGGGAGAGAGAGGACATGGGTGGGAGGAAAGCGAGAGAGGACATGGATTGGAGGGGAGACAGAGGGCATGGATGGGAGGAGAGAGAGAGGACACGGATGGGAGGAGAGCGAGAGGGCAAGAATGGGAAGAGAGAGAGAGGACATGGATGGAAGGAGAGAGAGAGGGCAAGAATGGGAGGAGAGAGAGAGTCCACGGATGGGATAAGAGAGAAAGGGCATGGATGGGAGGAGAGAGATAGGACATGGATGGGAGGAAAGAGAGGACATGCATGGGAGGAGAGAGAGAGGATGGATGGGAGGAAAGAGAGGACATGCATGGGAGGAGAGAGAGAGGGAATGGATGGGAGGAGAGAGAGAGGGCATGGATGGCAGGATAGAGAGAGGGCATGGATGGGAGGGGAGAGAGGGGACATGGATGGGAGGGGAGAGAGGGGACATGGATGGAAGGAGAGAGAGAGGACATGGATGAGAGGGGAGAGAGAGGACATGGATGGGAGTAGAGAGAGAGGGCAAGAATGGGAGGAGAGAGAGGACATGGATGGTTTTAGAGAGAGAGGGCAAGAATGGGAGGAGAGAGAGAGCACATGGATGGGAGGAGAGAGAGAGGGCAAGAATGGGAGGAGAGAGAGAGTCCACGGATGGGAGAAGAGAGAAAGGGCATGGATTGGAGGAGAGAGAGGACATGTATGGGAGGAAAGAGAGGACATAGATGGGAGCAAGAGAGGACATGGATGGGAGGAAAGAGAGAGGACATGGATGGGAGGAGAGAGAGGACATGGATAGGAGGAGAGAGAGAACATAGTTGGGAGGAAAGAGAGGACATGGATGGGAGGAAAGAGAGAACATGGATGGTAGGAGAGAGAGAGAGGACATGGATGGGAGAAAAGAGAGGACATGGATGGTAGGAGAGAGAGAGGACATGGATGGGAGGAGAAAGATAGAGGACATGGATGGGAGGGGAGAGAGAGGAGATGGATGGGAGGGGAGAGAGGACATGGGTGGGAGGAGAGAGAGAGAGGACATGAATTGGAGAAAAGAGAGAGAGGACATGGGTTGGAGGAAAGAGAGGACGTGGACGGGAGGAGAGAGAGAGGACATGGATGGGAGGAGAGAGAGAGGACATGGATGGGAGGAGAGTGAGAGGACAGATGGGAGGAAAGAGAGGACATGGATGGGAGGAGACAGAGAGGACATGGATTGGAGGAGAGAGAGAGGACATGGATGGGAGGAAGGAGAGGACATGGATGGGAGGAGAGAGAGAGGACATGGATGGGAGGAGAGAGAGGGGACGGATGGGAGGAAAGAGAGGACATGGATGGGAGGAGAGAGAGAGGACATGGATGGGAGGAAAGAGGGGACATGGATGGGAGGAGAGAGAGAGGGCATGGATGGGAGGAGAGATAGAGGACATGGATGGGAGGAAAGAGAGGACATGGATGGGAGGAGAAAGGGGACATGGATGGGAGGAGAGAGATAGGACATGGATGGGAGGAGAGTGAGAGGGACGGATGGGAGGAGAGAGAGGACATGGATGGGAGGAGAGAGGACATGGATTAGAGAAGAGAGAAAGGACATGGATGGGAGGAGAGAGAGAGAGGACATAGATGGGAGGAAAGAGAGGACATGGATGGGAGGAGAGAGAGAGGACATGGATTGGAGGAGAGAGAGAGGACATGGATGGGAGGAAAGAGAGGACATGGATGGGAGGAGAGAGAGAGGACATGGATGGGAGGAGAGAGAGGACAGATGGGAGGAAAAAGAGGACATGGATGGGAGGAGAGAGAGAGGACATGGATGGGAGGAGAGAGAGAGAGGAGATAGATGGGAGGAAAGAGAGAGCATGGATGGGAGGAGAGAGAGTGCACCGATGGGAGGAGAGAGAGAGGGCATGGACGGGAGAAGAGAGAGAGGGCATGGATGGGAGGAGAGAGATAGGACATGGATGGGAGGAGAGAGACGACATAGGTGGGAGGAGAGAGAGGACATAAGTGGGAGGAGAGAGAGAGATGACATGGGTGAGAGGAAAAAGAAAGGGCATGGATGGGAGGAGAGAGAGAGGACATGGATGGGAGGAAAGAGAGGACATGGATGGGAGGAGAGAGAGGGCATGGATGGGAGGAGAGAAAGTGGACATGGATGGGAGGAAAGAGAGAGGACATGGATCGGAGGAAAGAGAGGACATGGATGGGAGGAGAGAGAGAGCATGGATGGGAGGAGAGAGAGAGCATGGATGGGAGGAGAGAAAGTGGACATGGATGGGAGGAGAGAGAGAGGACATGGATCGGAGGAAAGAGAGGACATGGATGGGAGGAGAGAGAGGACGTGGATGGGAGGAAGAGAGGACATGGATGGGAGGAGAGAGAGGACATGGATGGGAGGAGAGAAAATGGACATGGATAGGAGGAGAGAGAGAGCAAATGGATGGGAGGAAAGAGAGGACATGGATGGGAGGAGAGAGAGAGAGGAGATAGATGGGAGGAAAGAGAGAGCATGGATGGGAGGAGAGAGAGTGCACCGATGGGAGGAGAGAGAGAGGGCATTGACGGGAGAAGAGAGAGAGGGCATGGATGGGAGGAGAGAGATAGGACATGGATGGGAGGAGAGAGACGACATAGGTGGGAGGAGAGAGAGGACATAAGTGGGAGGAGAGAGAGAGATGACATGGGTGAGAGGAAAAAGAAAGGGCATGGATGGGAGGAGAGAGAGGGCATGGATGGGAGGAGAGAAAGTGGACATGGATGGGAGGAGAGAGAGAGGACATGGATCGGAGGAAAGAGAGGACATGGATGGGAGGAGAGAGAGGACGTGGATGGGAGTAGATAGAGGGAATGGATGGGAGTAGATAGAGGGCATGGATGGGAGGAAAGAGAGAGCAAGGATGGGAGGAGAGAGAGTGCACCGATGGGAGGAGAGAGAGAGGGCATGGACGGCAGAAGAGAGAGAGGGCATGGATGGGAGGAGAGACATAGGACATGGATGGGAGGAGAGAGACGACATAGGTGGGAGGAGAGAGAGGACATAAGTGGGAGGAGAGAGAGAGATGACATGGGTGAGAGGAAAAGGAAAGGGCATGGATGGGAGGAGAGAGAGAGGACATGGATGGGAGGAGAGAGAGAGGACATGGATGGGAGGAGAGAGAGAGCATGGATGGGAGGAGAGTAAGTGGACATGGATGGGAGGAAAGAGAGAGGGCATGGATGGGAGGAGAGAGAGGACATGGATGGGAGGAGAGAGAGAGGGCATGGATGGGAGGGGAGAGAGAGGACATGGATGGGAGGGGAGAGAGAGGACATGGATGGGAGGAAAGAGAGGACGTGGATGGGAGTAGATAGAGGTAGGAGGAGAGAGAGGACATGGATGGGAGGAGAGAGAGAGGACATGGAATGGAGGAAAGAGAGGGCATAGATGGGAGGAAGAGAGGACATGGATGGGAGGAGAGAGAGGACATGGGTGGGAGGAGAGAAAATGGACATGGATGGGAGGAAAGAGAGAGCATGGATGGGAGGAGAGAGAGTGCACCGATGGGAGGAGAGAGAGGGCATGGACGGGAGAAGAGAGAGAGGGCATGGATGGGAGGAGAGAGATAGGACATAGGTGGGAGGAGAGAGAGGACATAAGTGGGAGGAGAGAGAGAGATGACATGGGTGAGAGGAAAAAGAAAGGGCATGGATGGGAGGAGAGAGAGAGGACATGGATGGGAGGAGAGAGAGAGGACATGGATGGGAGGAGAGAGAGAGGACATGGATGGGAGGAAAGAGAGGACATAGATGGGAGGAAAGAGAGGACATGGATGGGAGGAGAGAGAGGGCATGGATGGGAGGAGAGAAAGTGGACATGGATGGGAGGAAAGAGAGAGGACATGGATCGGAGGAAAGAGAGGACATGGATGGGAGGAGAGAGAGAGCATGGATGGGAGGAGAGAAAGTGGACATGGATGGGAGGAAAGAGAGAGGGCATGGATGGGAGGAGAGAGAGAGGACATGGATGGGAGGAGAGAGAGAGGGCATGGATGGGAGGGGAGAGAGAGGACATGGATGGGAGGGGAGAGAGAGGACATGGATGGGAGGAAAGAGAGGACGTAGATGGGAGTAGATAGAGGGAATGGATGGGAGGAGAGAGAGAGGGTATTGATGGGAGGAAAGAGAGAGCATGGATGGGAGGAGAGAGAGTGCACCGATGGGAGGAGAGAGAGAGGACATGGATGGGAGGAGAGAGAGAGGACATGGATGGGAGGAGAGAGAGAGGACATGGATGGGAGGAAAGAGAGAGGACATGGATGGGAGGAAAGAGAGGACATAGATGGGAGGAAAGAGAGGACATGGATGGGAGGAGAGAGAGGGCATGGATGGGAGGAGAGAAAGTGGACATGGATGGGAGGGAAGAGAGAGGACATGGATCAGAGGAAAGAGAGGAGATGGATGGGAGGAGAGAGAGAGCATGGATGGGAGGAGAGAAAGTGGACATGGGTGGGAGGAAAGAGAGAGGGCATGGATGGGAGGAGAGAGAGAGGACATGAATGGGAGGAGAGAGAGAGGGCATTGATGGGCGGGGAGAGAGAGGACATGGATGGGAGGGGAGAGAGGACATGGATGGGAGGAAAGAGAGGACGTGGATGGGAGTAGATAGAGGGAATGGATGGGAGGAGAGAGAGAGGGCATGGATGGGAGGAGAGAGAGAGAGGGCATGGATGGGAGGGGAGAGAGAGGACATGGATGGGAGGGGAGAGAGGACATGGGTGGGAGGAAAGCGAGAGAGGACATGGATTGGAGGGGAGAGATAGGGCATTGATGGGAGGAGAGAGAGAGGAAAGGGATGGGAGGAGAGAGAGAGGGCAAGAATGGGAAGAGAGAGAGAGGACATTGATGGAAGGAGCGAGAGAGGGCAAGAATGGGAGGAGAGAGAGAGTCCACGGATGGGAGAAGAGAGAAAGGGCATGGATGGGAGGAGAGAGATAGGACATTGATGGGAGGAAAGAGAGGACATAGATGGGAGGAAGAGAGGACATGGATGGGAGGAGAGAGAGAGGACATGGATGGGAATAGAGAGAGAGGGCATGGATTGGAGGAGAGAGAGAGGGCATGGATGGGAGGAGAGAGAGAGGACGGATGAGAGGAGAGAGAGAGTGCACCAATGGGAGGAGAGAGAGAGGGCATGGATGGGAGGAGAGAGAGAGGGAATGGATGGGAGGAGAGAGAGAGGGCATGGATGGGAGGAGAGAGAGGGCATGGATGGGAGGAGAGAGAGGGCACGGATGGGAGGAGAGAGAGAGTGCACCAATGGGAGGAGAGAGAGAGGGCATGGATGGGAGGAGAGAGAAAGGGCATGGATGGGAGGAGAGAAAGGGCACGGATGGGAGGAGAGAGAAAGGGCACGGATGGGAGGAGAGAGAGGGCATGATGGGAGGAAAGAGAGAGGTCAAGGATGGCAGGAGAGAGAGAGGGCATGGATGGGAGGAGAGAGAGAGGGCATGGATGGGAGGAGAGAATGAGGGCATGGATGGGAGAGAGAGAGAGGGCATGGATGGGAGGAGAGCGAAAGGGCATGGATGGGAGGAGAGAGAGAGGGCATGGATGGGAGGAGAGAGAGAGGTCATGGATGGGAGAGAGAGAGAGGGCATGGATGGGAGGAGAGAGAAAGGGCAAGGATTGGAGGAGAGAGATAGGACATGGATGGGAGGAGAGAGAGGACATAGGTGAGAGGAGAGAGAGAGATGACATGGGTGGGAGGAAAGAGAGGACGGATGAGAGGAGAGAGAGAGTGCACCAATGGGAGGAGAGAGAGAGGGCATGGATGGGAGGAGAGAGAGAGGGAATGGATGGGAGGAGAGAGAGAGGGCATGGATGGGAGGAGAGAGAGGGCATGGATGGGAGGAGAGAGAGGGCACGGATGGGAGGAGAGAGAGAGTGCACCAATGGGAGGAGAGAGAGAGGGCATGGATGGGAGGAGAGAGAAAGGGCATGGATGGGAGGAGAGAAAGGGCACGGATGGGAGGAGAGAGAAAGGGCACGGATGGGAGGAGAGAGAGGGCATGATGGGAGGAGAGAGAGAGGTCACGGATGGCAGGAGAGAGAGAGGGCATGGATGGGAGGAGAGAGAGAGGGCATGGATGGGAGGAGAGAGAGAGGGCATGGATGGGAGAGAGAGAGAGGGCATGGATGGGAGGAGAGAGAGAGGACATGGATTGGAGGAGAGAGAGAGGACATGGATGGGAGGAGAGAGAGAGGGCATGGATGGGAGGAGAGAGAGGGCATGGATGGGAGGAGAGAGAGGGCACGGATGGGAGGAGAGAGAGAGTGCACCAATGGGAGGAGAGAGAGAGGGCATGGATGGGAGGAGAGAGAAAGGGCATGGATGGGAGGAGAGAAAGGGCACGGATGGGAGGAGAGAGAAAGGGCACGGATGGGAGGAGAGAGAGGGCATGATGGGAGGAGAGAGAGAGGTCACGGATGGCAGGAGAGAGAGAGGGCATGGATGGGAGGAGAGAGAGAGGGCATGGATGGGAGGAGAGAGAGAGGGCATGGATGGGAGAGAGAGAGAGGGCATGGATGGGAGGAGAGAGAGAGGACATGGATTGGAGGAGAGAGAGAGGACATGGATGGGAGGAAAGAGAGGACATGGATTGGAGGAGAGAGAGAGGACATGGATGGGAGGAGAGAGAGGACATGGATGGGAGGAGAGAGAGGACATGGATAGGAGGAGAGAGAGAGAGGACATAGATGGGAGGAAAGAGAGGACATGGATGGGAGGAGAGAGAGAGGACATGGATTGGAGGAGAGAGAGAGGACATGGATGGGAGGAAAGAGAGGACATGGATGGGAGGAGAGAGAGGACATGGATGGGAGGAGAGAGAGGACAGATGGGAGGAAAAAGAGGACATGGATGGGAGGAGAGAGAGAGGACATGGATGGGAGGAAAGAGAGGACATGGATGGGAGGAGAGAGAGAGGACATGGATGGGAGGAGAGAGAGAGGACATGGATGGGAGGAGAGAGAGGACATGGATGGGAGGAAAGAGAGAGCATGGATGGGAGGAGAGAGAGAGAGGACATAGATGGGAGGAAAGAGAGGACATGGATAGGAAAGGAGAGAGAGAGGACATGGATGGAAGGAGAAAGATAGAGGACATGGATGGGAGGAGAGAGAGAGGACATGGATGGGAGGAGAAAGATAGAGGACATGGATGGGAGGGGAGAGAGAGAGGACATGGATGGGAGGGGAGAGAGGACATGGGTGGGAGGAGAGAGAGAGAGGACATGAATTGAAGAAAAGAGAGAGAGGACATGGGTTGGAGGAAAGAGCGGACGTGGACGGGAGGAGAGAGAGAGGACATGGATGGGAGGAGAGAGAGGACATGGATGGGAGGAGAGTGAGAGGACACATGGGAGGAAAGAGAGGACATGGATGGGAGGAGAGAGAGAGGACATGGATTGGAGGAGAGAGAGAGGACATGGATGGGAGGAAAGAGAGGACATGGATGGGAGGAGAGAGAGAGGACATGGATGGGAGGAGAGAGAGGACAGATGGGAGGAAAGAGAGGACATGGATGGGAGGAGAGAGAGAGAGTTGGCATGGATGGGAGGAGAGAGAGGGGACAAGGATGGGAGGGGAGAGAGGGGACATGGATGGGAGGAGAGAGAGAGGACATTGATGGGAGGAAAGAGAGGACATGGTGGGGAGGAGAGAGAGAGGACATGGATGGGAGGAGAGAGAGAGGACGGATGGGAGGAAAGAGAGGACATGGATGGGAGGAGAGAGAGAGGACATGGATGGGAGGAGAGAGAGAGGACGGATGGGAGGAAAGAGAGGACATGCATGGGAGGAGAGTGAGAGGGACGGATGGGAGGAAAGAGAGGACATGGATGGGAGGAGAGAGAGGACATGGATGGGAGGAAAAAGAGGACATGGATGGGAGGAGAGAGAGAGGACATGGATGGGAGGAGAGAGAGAGAACGGATGGGAGGAAAGAGAGGACATGCATGGGAGGAGAGAGACGACATGGATGGGAGGACAGAGAGAGGACATGGATGGGAGGAGAGAGAGGACATGGATGGGAGGAAAGAGAGGACATGGATGGGAGGAGAGAGAGAGGACATGGATGGGAGGAGAGAGAGAGGACGGATGGGAGGAAAGAGAGGACATGGATGGGAGGAGAGAGAGGGCATGGATGGGAGGAGAGAGAGGGCATGGATGGAAGGAGATAGAGAGGGCATGGATGGGAGGAGAGAGAGGGCATGGATGGAAGGAGATAGAGAGGACATGGATGGGAGGAGAAAGATAGAGGACATGGATGGGAGGGGAGAGAGAGGACATGGATGGGAGGGGAGAGAGGACATGGGTGGGAGGAGAGAGAGAGAGGACATGAATTGAAGAAAAGAGAGAGAGGACATGGGTTGGAGGAAAGAGCGGACGTGGACGGGAGGAGAGAGAGAGGACATGGATGGGAGGAGAGAGAGAGGACATGGATGGGAGGAGAGTGAGAGGACACATGAGAGGAAAGAGAGGACATGGATGGGAGGAGAGAGAGAGGACATGGATTGGAGGAGAGAGAGAGGACATGGATGGGAGGAAAGAGAGGACATGGATGGGAGGAGAGAGAGAGGACATGGATGGGAGGAGAGAGAGGACAGATGGGAAGAAAGAGAGGACATGGATGGGAGGAGAGAGAGAGAGTTGGCATGGATGGGAAGAGAGAGAGGGGACATTGATGGGAGGAAAGAGAGGACATGGATGGGAGGAGAGAGAGAGGACATGGATGGGAGGAGAGAGAGAGGACGGATGGGAGGAAAGAGAGGACATGGATGGGAGGAGAGAGAGAGGACATGGATGGGAGGAGAGAGAGAGGACGGATGGGAGGAAAGAGAGGACATGCATGGGAGGAGAGTGAGAGGGACGGATGGGAGGAAAGAGAGGACATGGATGGGAGGAGAGAGAGGACATGGATGGGAGGAAAGAGAGGACATGGATGGGAGGAGAGAGAGAGGACATGGATGGGAGGAGAGAGAGAGGACGGATGGGAGGAAAGAGAGGACATGCATGGGAGGAGAGAGACGACATGGATGGGAGGACAGAGAGAGGACATGGATGGGAGGAGAGAGAGAGGACATGGATGGGAGGAAAGAGAGGACATGGATGGGAGGAGAGAGAGAGGACATGGATGGGAGGAGAGAGAGAGGACGGATGGGAGGAAAGAGAGGACATGGATGGGAGGAGAGAGAGGACATGGATGGGAGGAGAGAGAGGGCATGGATGGGAGGAGGTAGAGAGGACATGGATGGGAGGAAAGAGAGGACATGGATGGGAGGAGAGAGAGAGGACATGGATGGGAGGAGAGAGAGGACATGGATGGGAGGAGAGAGAGAGGGCATGGATTGGAGGAGAGAGAGAGGACATGGATTGGAGGAGAGAGAGGGCATGGATGGGAGGAGAAAGAGAGGACATGGATGGGAGGAGAGAGAGAGGGCATGGATGGGAGGAGAGAGAGAGGGCATGGATTGGAGGAGAGAGAGAGGACGGATGGGAGGAAAGATAGGACATGGATGGAAGGAGAGAGAGAGAGAGGGCATGGATGGGAGGAGAGAGAGGGGACATGGATGGGAGGAGAGAGAGGACGGATGGGAGGAAAGAGAGGACATGCATGGGAGGAGAGAGAGGACATGGATGGGAGGAAAGAGAGAGGACATGGATGGGAGGAGAGAGAGAGGACATGGATGGGAGGAGAGAGAGGACATGGATGGGAGGAGAGAGATATGACATGGATGGGAGGAGAGAGAGAGGACATAGTTGGGAGGAAAGAGAGGACATGGATGGGAGGAAAGAGAGGACATGGATGGGAGGAGAGAGAGGACATGGATGGGAGGAGAGAGAGAGCATGGATGGGAGGGGAGAGAGGACATGTGTGGGAGGAGAGAGAGAGGACATGAATTGGAGAAAAGAGATTACATGGATGGGAGGAGAGAGAGAGAGGACATGGATGGGAGGAGAGAGAGAGGACGGATGGGAGGAAAGAGATGACATGCATTTGCGGAGAGAGAGAGGGAATGGATGGAAGGAGAGAGAGAGGACATGGATGGGAGGAAAGAGAGAGGACATGGATGGGAGGAGAGAGAGGACATGGATGGGAGGAGAGAGAGATGACATGGATTGGAGGAGAGAGAGAGCATGGATGGGAGGAGAGAGAGAGGACATGGATGGGAGGAGAGAGAGGACATGGATGGTTGGAGAGAGAGAGGGCATGGATGGGAGGAGAGAGAGGGCATGGATGGGAGGAGAGAGAGAGGACATGGATGGGAGGAGAGAGAGAGGACATGGATTAGGGAAGAGAGAGAGGACGGATGAGAGGAAAGAGAGGACATGGATGGGAGGAGAGAGAGAGGGCATGGATTGGAGGAGAGAGAGAGGACGGATGGGAGGAGAGAGAGGACATGGATGGGAGGAGAGAGAGGCTGCTGAGACCAGTGCTAGAACAGGAACATGCCCTGCTAATTGAGAGTGGCAATCATATTTTTCATGTTTAGAGATTAGATGATCAGAGATTAACCTAAAATTAGCCTACAAGAGCAATACACAGTTGAACCCCAGTCGGTCTGATAAGGATCAACAAGCCATCCATGTCGTACCATTAACAGGATCATCAAGACTAGAGCAGGCAGTCGTCTCCGATCCGATACCATCTCCTGGTTTCCTGGCTGAGATCCAAGCTTGGGTTTAAAGATGAGCCACCCCCCTCTAAACAGGGGGGTGGATGGTGCGGGGTATACAAGGCAGGGCACCTACTGTACTGCATTTGGTGATGCCTGATTTGTATTGTGTATGTGTTGCATAGATAACAGGGTTTAGGGGTGGGAGAAGGAGAAGGAGCCCCAGCCCTGTTCATCATTTCAGAGGTGTAGCGGCCAGGGTTTATCCTAATTTACTCACTTCAATTGAGCTGCTAGCCAGCTAAATCTCCATAGGGTTCCCCGCTAAGAAAGAGAAGGGCTATGTCCCAAATGGCACCCTATTCCCTATTTAGTGCACTACTTTTGACCAGAGCCCTATGGTAGTGTACTACATCGGAAATAGGTTGCCATTTGGAATGCAACAAGGTTCTTAGGTGGGATATTGACTTGCATTAGTGCACAGGAGTCTGACAGAACTGACTGGGTGGACAGGCAGATCAACTGTTTTATTTATGCAGGCAACAATGAGTTACCCAGAAGAGGTCATATCATCATGTTGACCCATTCTGCCCCCTTTTTAATTTGTAATTTATTTAACCTTTTTTTAAACTAGGCAAGTCAGTTAAGAACACATTTTTATTTACAATGACGGCCTAGGTACAGTGGGTTAACTGCCTTGTTCAGGGGCAGAACGACAGATCTTTACCTTGTCAGCTCGGGGATTCGATCTAGCAACCTTTCGGTTACTGGCCCAACGCTACCTGCCGCCCCATACTTGGCTGCCTTTTGACAATAAAAACAATCTCACTCTTTTCTGCATCTGGTGCATTAACAGTAGAGGAAGAGGTGTAATAGAGGTACTGTGTGTGTGTGTTCACCTGTAGCTGGTCCCATTTGTGTGTCATGGCATTGACTCGCTTGTGGAAGTCCGGGGGCAGCTGTGCTCCGCTCCTCTGCAGGCTCTCGGCCCAGCCCAGGAGGTGTGTCTTCTTAGGGAGCCACATCCTCATCTCTACACTGTTCCCCTGGGGACAGACACATGGAAGAGACATGGCTGAGACATTGTCTGCACACTACATACAGTACATACTGTAGAGCAGAGTTGCTCAAGATCCACAGCACTGACTATGTCATCCATTACACTGGTGAACACAGCACTGACTATGTCATCCATTACACTGGTGAACACAGCACTGACTATGTCATCCATTACACTGGTGAACACAGCACTGACTATGTCATCCATTACACTGGTGAACACAGCACTGACTATGTCATCCATTACACTGGTGAACACAGCACTGACTATGTCATCCGTTACACTGGTGAACACAGCACTGACTATGTCATCCATTACACTGGTGAACACAGCACTGACTATGTCATCCATTACACTGGTGAACACAGCACTGACTATGTCATCCATTACACTGGTGAACACAGCACTGACTATGTCATCCATTGCACTGGTGAACACAGCACTGACTATGTCATCCATTTCACTGGTGAACACAGCACTGACTATGTCATCCATTACACTGGTGAACACTGCAGCCCCCCTGCTGCACATAAAGGCAAACAAACATTTATAATTATACAAGCGCTGATATTTTGTGCCATAAACTGAGCATGTGTGTGTTTAACTCGGCGTCTGTAAGCAGGTCTCCATCCAGCCTTCTGCAGTCCGAAGTTTACCTACACTTAGGTTGGAGTCATTAAAACTCGTTTTTCAACTACTCCACAAATGTATTGTTAACAAACTATAGTTTTGGCAAGTCGGTTAGGACATCATTTTTCCAACAATTGTTTACAGACAGATTATTTCACTTATAATTCACTGTATCACAATTCCAGTGGGTCAGAAGTTTACATACACTAAGTTGAATGTGCATTTAAAAAGCTTGGAAAATTCCAGAAAATGATGTCATGGCTTTAGTAGCTTCTGATAGGCTAATTGACATCATTTGAGTCAATTGGAGGTGTACCTGTGGATGTATTTCAAGGCCTACCTTCAAACTCAGTGCCTCTTTGCTTGACATCATGGGAAAATCAAAAGAAATGTATATTATATTGTAAAATATATATTGTAGACCTCCACAAGTCTGGTTCAACCTTGGGAGCAATTTCCAAATGCCTGAAGGTACCACGTTCATCTGTACAAACAATAGTACGCAAGTATAAACACCATGGGACCACGCAGCCATCATGTTGCTCAGGAAGGAAACGTGTTCTGTCTCCTAGAGATGAACGTACATTGGTGCGAAAAGTGCAAATCAATCCCAGAACAACAGCAAATGAACCCTGTGAAGATGCTGGAGGAAACACGTACAAAAGTATCTATATCCACAGTAAAATGAGTCCTATATCGACATAACCTGAAAGGCCGCTCAGCAAGGAAGAAGCCACTGCTCCAAAACCGCCATAAAAAAAACAGACTACGGTTTGCAACTGCACATGGGGACAAAGATAATACTTTTTGGAGAAATGTCCTCTGGTCTGATGAAACAAAAATAGAACTGTTTTGCCATAATGACCATCGTTATGTTTGGAGGAAAAAGGGGGAGGCTTGCATGCCGAAGAACACCATCCCAACCGTGAAGCACGGGGGTGGCAGCATCATGTTGTGGGGGTGCTTTGCTGCAGGAGGGACTGGTGCACTTCACAAAATAGACGGCATCATGAGGCAGGAAAATTATGTGGATATATTGAAGCAACAGCTCAAGACATCAGTCAGGAAGTTAAAGCTTGGTCGCAAATGGGTCTTCCAAATGGACAATGACCCCAAGCATACTTCCAAAGTTGTGGCAAAATGGCTTAAGGACAACACAGTCAAGGTATTGGAGCGGCCATCACAAAGCCCTGACCTCAATCCTATAGAAAATTTGTGGGCAGAACTGAAAAAGCGTGTGCAAGCAAGGAGGCCTACAAACCTGACTCAGTTACACCAGCTCTGTCAGGAGGAATGGGACAAAATTCACCCAACGTCTTGTGGGGAGCTTGTGGAAGGCTACCCGAAACATTTGACCCAAGTTAAACAATTGAAAGGCAATGCTACCAAATACTAATTGAGTGTATGTAAACTTCTGACCCACTGACCCATTCTGACATTTTGTCACGTTCCTGACCTGTTTTCGGTTGTTTTGGTATGTGTTTAATTGGTCAGGGCGTGAATTTGGGTGGGTAGTCTATGTTATGTGTTTTCTATGTTGGGTTAATGGGTTGCCTGGTATGGCTCTCAATTAGAGGCAAGTGTTTGGCGTTTCCTCTAATTGAGAGTCATATTAAGGTAGGTTGTTTCACATTGTTTGTTGTGGGTGGTTGTCTTCCGTGTCTGTGTATGTTGCGCCACACGGGACTGTTTCGGTATGTTTGTTCGTTCGGTTTTTGTGTAGTCTGTTTTTTCCCTGTTCATGAGTTCTTCGTGTTACATGTAAGTTCTTACGTTCAGGTCAGTCTACGTTGTTTTGTTATTTTGTAAATCTTTCCAAGTGTTTGTTTTCGTGTTTCGTTGTTTGTCTAATAAATCATTATGTATTCACAACCCGCTGCACGTTGGTCAAATCCTTGCTACTCCTCTTCGGATGAGGAGAAGGAGGAAGCCCGTTACACATTACATATTCTTAAAATAAAGTGGTGATCCTAACTTACCTAAGACAGGGAATTTTTACTAGGATTAAATGTCAGTAATTGTGAAAAACTGAGTTATATGTATTTGGCTAAGGTGTATGTAAACTTCTGACTTCAACTCTGTATAGTACAGTAGCTACATGTTGGATGAAAAACGTCACGACAGGCCTGATTTTGTCGGTAAACTTTCCAAATGTCGATAAAACAAAATACACTAGATTATGCGAGAAATGGCGGTGGAAACGCCTTTATGTGAAAATATTGATACAATAACCATCATATGGAAGTAAACTTGGAGTCACTGGATGATATGTTGTGTAGTCCTCCCATTGCGAATGCATGCAGTTTATTAAACTACACTTCTGATGAATTTCACAGAGTGGTGAAATTGCAGTGATGAGCTTGATGCTCCTTTCCCATAAATATCTAAGGTCTTATTCTGATGACATGATGATCAATACTTGGCATCCTTTTGAGAAATAAAAATAATCTCACTCTTTCGTCCATAATAATCTCATCATGTAGGCCATACCTGCACTGTATCTGCGATCAAGCTGTTGGCTGGAGCACACGTGCGAGACCAGACAGGACACATTTGCTATATAATGCAACATTTCCAGTGTCAAAACCATCAGAAGTGTTGAAAATGTGATGGAAACCCATTTAACTTGTATTTTTTACTCAGTACATGGGAATTTAACTGTGAAATGTATGTGCACTAAGTCATCACAAACAGCCTTTTAGACGCAACAAGTACATTTGATGAAAACATCTCTGGTGGGAAAATTAGCATTTTGTTTTTATGCAGATTTTTTAATATTTGCATGAAAATCTGTCGCCAATTGGATGGAAACCTACATTGTGTTTGTGTATATACACTAACAAGGAACTTCTTCAGAGAAGGACATCAGTAATACATTCTTTCAACAAGAATGTAATTGGACAGAACTCACATTTTGTGTAGATAAACTATACATATTATAGAATGGAATATGTTTAAAAACTGACACTTTCAGTTAAATTGCTGAGGAAAAGCTTACTGTAACAGTATGAAAATTTACGCTCTTCAATCTCACAGATTTTTGGTTAATTTCTCTCTCTTCCCTCCCGTTTCATTTTCTGCATCAATAGCTACTTGATTCTAGTTTTTGGTTGTCATTTATCATTACAGCCCAGCCACATTTTAATATTTAAATGAGCTACTGTTTTTTCCGTTTTCTAACTGTCATCTGTCCAGGAACCATTTTTCATTGTTGTTTTTTTATTGGAGACTGTATCACACTTCCTCTAAAGCTATCCATCCCTTTCTGATGTTTAATAGTGCCACCTGTAAAAGTAAATGTGTTACCTTCTAACTATCAGGAAATAATCCAATTTATTTGCTGACAGCAAATATTGATTTCAGGAGTCTTCTTGTGTTTAGAAATGGCACACCATTGATGGAAAGTCAAAACATTGCAGGAGAATAAAGTAGATAAGTGATTAAAATGCATGAGATCCAGAACTGGGAGATTAATGCTGAGAAGGATCTTTGATCAAATACACTGAATGCACTGGTGAGTTACAGCCCCCAGTCTGGTGTCAACGCTAGAATAGCCAAGGATCTGCATACCTTAAATAAAGTTGTGAAATAGCTTTGGTAGGATCACAGGACAAAGTAATATAGTACACCTGTGCACAACATTCCAGAGCACAGCTTTAAGACTTGATGCTTGTTAAGACAAGAGTTTTAGGAAAAATAAGTTAGATTTACAGGTGTATAGTGTCAGTGGGGGGTGGGGGCAATGGAATATAACTGTGTGCTCACCAAAAAAAGAGAGTCACGTGGTAAAAAGATGAGCAAAAATCATCAAGGAATCATAACTTTAATTCATTCCACATATTAATGAGTAAGTACAAAAGACTGGAAATGTCTGCAGAAATGCAGTCATACATGAAAACATTTAATGCATTTTTGTAGATTCATCTTATCTATTAAAGTAAAGTTTCTTTTCTTTTCAGAGTTTGTAATGTGTTGAGACAACAGAAGTACGACTCCATGAAGTGAGTTGGATGCCTCCGTATTTAAATGAATTTATACACAGTTATATAGTTAACACATTGCCAGCCACCATGAACCAGGCACCATGAAAACTCACAGTTAACATCTTAACATAATCAAAATTCTTTACAGGTCAAACATGACCACATATTAATCATAAAGATGACATTAAAGGAGAATATTCACACATTCCAGTGCTTGTAAATACTAAGCTTGCAAATCTCAATGCTTGTAAAGCCTAGCAATGGAATGAGCCACCTCTAACTGGCAAAATAGCATGTTGTGGTGGTAGAGATTGGCTCAAGAGAATCCTCTATGGGGAATATGATCTCTTTTACCAACAAAGTCTAAAGACAACAAAGCCAACAAAGATGATAATTACTTCATCAATTTGGGGGCGGGGGGGGGGCGTTCATTGACGTCGTGCCAAGCCAACATCCTCACTATCTACAATTTGCTGTTGACAGAGTCAAAGGAGAGGAAGACGAGCTGGAGAGTAGAGGAGGAGAGAGAAACCCTCCATTGATGAGAGAGAGAGCCCCTGCAGCTGATGAGAGAGGGGCTCTGTCTCCCTGATAGATGGACAAGCTCCAGCCATGAAAGAACAGGAAGAAATATTCAGTGTGTTCTTTAAGAGGAAAAGAAAACATCAAACCCTTGATTCAGAGATAATTCTAGACTGTTTTTGAAAAATGGAAGCACTAAGTTGTTGAGTGGGGTTTTGTGTGTGTGTGTGTGCGTGCGTGCGTGCGTGCATGCGTGCGTGCGTGCGTGCGTGTGTGTGAGTGTGTGTGTAATGAAAATCACCCCGGTTGAAAAAATTCTGCTCAAATGGGTCTGGAACAAAAGGCCTTGAAACACTGTTAATTGTCACCATGGTGACCAGAAGAATAAGCCATTTTACAACTGGTATAGAAGGCTCACATTGAGCTCACAGTGAGTCAAGAGTTTCTTTTTCCCCTGCTTCTTAGTGTTAAAGAACAAGGTGCCCAGTCACTCTGGGGTCAGCTACAGACCCAGGAGAATTTCCACCGGCTGTTCCAGATTTCATCTAGCGTGGAATCTTTCTGTGTTTAATGAAAGACACACAGAAGACGAAAAAAAACTTTAAAAGAAGCAAACAAATTGGATAAACAATGTGATCATTCAGGGAACCATGAATTCAGAGAAAAGGTTGAGTCAAGAGAAGTGTAGGATGCTATTGGCCCATACAATGTGAATTCTGACCTGTGGCCCAAGGTACCATGGGAATTCTGTCACTGGCATAACTGCAGACAGTAGTGATAACACTAGGTGGACAGCAAGACGGAATCCTCCCCTCTACGTCCCTCCCTCCATCATTCTGTCCAATAAGGATGCATTACACAGATTTCCAGAGTGCTAATGAGAAACTCAAGAGGATCATTAGACAAAGAAGCACCCAGTCAGCCCAGAGATTGGTAAAGAAAAAAGGAACAGCAGGGTCTTTGATATATTTGGGGAAAAAATACTTGCTGCTGGACATCTAACTCGTTACAATAGCTTCTCGTTTGAAATTCTGTGATCAGGGTCAAAATATTTTTTATTCTCTTTTTAACAACCACTCTCAGTTGGACTTTTGTTGAATAATCTCTCTCTCTCTCTCTCTCTCTCTCTCCCTCTCTCTCTCTCTCTCTCTCTCTCTCTCTCTCCCTCTCTCTCTCCCCATAGGCAGCCCATGGCTAATGCCATTCAGTGGCAAACAAAGACAGTCTTTATCCCAGCCCTGGGTCCTAAGCTCAGCTGCATGCAGTGTGAAGGAATCTGATAGAGAGGAGAGTGAGAGGAAAGAGAGTGAGAGAGAGATATAGATAGATAGAAGGAAAGAGCGAGAGAGAGTGAGAACGAGGGAGGGAGAGAGAGAGATACAGAGAGAAAGACAGAGAGAGAGAGGAGAGAGAGGGTTCAAACCCCAAGCCCACACTGCTCCACTCCTCTCCAAGCCTGGTTGGTATTTGTCTTTACCAGACAAACACAAGAAACAATGCAATCAGCCAAGACAACCATTTTTTTTGTGAGGGAGAAAAACCCCAAACTATGGATCGTTTTGCCTGGCTGGGCCTCAGTGAGAAGACCAAGAAGGAGTGCTTGGTTGGGTGGTAGGCATCGCTAAGCAGCACAGCTTGTTTAATCACAAATGTATATCCTACAGGAAAGCATAAACCAGGCAGCTGAACACACTGGGAGGGTTGGCTGCCACCTGTCTAGCTGAATAAAACAGTAGACATACTGTAATAACTTTGCTCCACAATGTGCCATGTACATGAATATCACACGGACCTGAGCAGTATACATGGTACCTTTCAAGTAGATGGGAAACATTTTATATCTGCAGTGTCATTTGAAATTGGCAGAACTGTCCGAGTAAATTACATTTGAAGATTTTGAATAGGTTTCTTTCTTCTAGCTTATTCCATTTGAATTACCTGGGAAATCATATTACATAGCCATGCATTGTTAAATGGTCCTACGTTGCATTATCCATGATATAAATGAAATGACAAATATTTGATCTACTAATAGAAGATCAAATAGAAGATCATAAGCAGCACACTATATATACAAAAGTATGTGGACACCCCTTCAAATGAGTGGATTCGGCTATTTCAGCCACAACCGTTAATGATAGGTGTATAAAATCAAGCACACAGCCATGCAATCGCCATAGACAAATATTTGCAGTAGAATGGCCTTAATGAAGATCTCAGTGACTTTCAATGTGGCACCGTCATAGGATGCCACCTTTCCAACAAGTCAGTTTGTCAAATTTATGCTCTGCTAGAACTGCCCCGGTCAACTGTAAGTGCTGTTATTGTTATTAAGTGGAAATGTCTAGGAGCAACAACGGCTCAGCCACGAAGTGGTAAGCCACACAACGTCACAGAACGGGACCGCAGAGTGCTGAAGCGCGTAACAATCGTCTGTCCTCGGTTGCAACACTCACTACCGAGTTCCAAACTGTCTTTGGAAGCAACGTCAGCACAATAATTGTTTGTCAGGAGCTTGGGGAAGGCCCTTTCCTGTTTCAGTATGACAATGCCCCTGTGCACAAAGTGAGGTCCATACATAAATGGTTTGTCTTGATTGGTGTGGAACAACCTGACTGGCCTGCGCAGAGACCTGACCTCAACCCCATCGAACACCTTTGGGATGAATTGGAACACTGTCTGAGAGCCAGGCCTAATCACCCAACATCAGTGATTGACCTCACTAATGCTCTTGTGGCTGAATGGAAGCAAGTCCCTGCAGCAATATTCCAACATCAAGTGGAAAGCCTTCCCAGAAGAGTGGAGGCTGTTATAGCAGCAAAGGGGGGACCAACTCCATATTAATGCCCATGATTTTGGAATGAGATGTTCGACGAGCAGGTGTCCACATACACTACATGACCAAAAGTATATTTTTTTAGTATTCGTCATTAATAATTGAATTCTAATTAAATCACCAGCGGTTTGTGCTGCGAAAGAGCAGCATTTTATATCCATGTGGAAGGTTTTCCCACAGCCCTTCTCCTCTCTCAGACCCTCTCCTCTCCCAGACCCTCTCCTCTTTCAGACCCTATCCTCTCCCAGACCCTCTCCTCTCCCAGACCCTCTCCTCTCCCAGACCCTCTCCTCTTCCAGACCCTCTCCTCTCCCAGACCCTCTCCTCTTCCAGACCCTCTCCTCTCCCAGACCCTCTCCTCTCTGACCATTGGGGCTGTCTTATTGTGACTGATGAGAAGGAACGATGGAGATGAATTTAGACCCTATAGATGGATGGATGGATGAATGGATGGATGGATTGAATCGAGGTCCTCAACAGTCCTCCTTCTAGACGCCTTGCGTCCTCCCTGAAAAAGACTAGCCTCGTAAACAGGCCGAGGAGCTCCCTCTCTCTGATGAAGGGCAGCACCCAGTGGCTCCTTTGTCACTGTAATACAAGAAAAAGTTTACTTTGAAGATGAGGACGAGGGAGAGAGAGAGAGAGAGAGAGAGAGCGAGGGAGAGGACGGATAAAAATCCCTCCCTCCTTTTTCTCTCTCTCTTAATGTCTCAGTCCAAACGAAGCATTTCTTAGCAGACAATTGATTGTTAATTTTTAAAGATCATTAAAGAGCCTTCCTTGGAGCGGCTAGGAGCACGGCTGACTGTCCGTCCACAGTGAAGGAGAGAAAGAGCAAGATAGAAAGAGAGAGAGAGAGAGTGGGGGGGATTGAACTGAATGAAAAAAAGCCTTTGGAAAATAGCTGCAATCAGGAGTGGCCGCTCCTCTCTCTTCTCTCACTCTCTCTCTCTCTCCCTCGACTCTCTCTGGCCGCGGGGGGCGGGGGGGGGGGGGGGGGGGGGACACGACGACAACATCCGTGGACATCTATAATGGGATTGAGCCTAGAGGTATTTGACAAGCCGAGCTCTAGGGTCAAAGTGCTTTATAATGAGAAGCTGAATGTGTCTTATAAAAGTCAGGTGGCAGAAAATGAAGAAACTGACAAAGATGCAAACAGATCACTATGAATTGTAACAGCACGCAGTAATCAAAAGATAAGCCCTTTACATTACCATTTTGGTAACGTCTGCTCCAGCGGAGGCTGCTGAGGTGAGAACAGCTCATAATAATGGCCGGAACAGAGCAAATGGAATGGCATCAAACATCTGGAAACCATGTGTTTGGTACCATTCCACTGATTCCACTCCAGTCATTACCACAAGCCCGCCCTCCCCAATGAAGGTGCCACCAACCTCCTGTGGTTTACTCACTTCTCATATAGTTACTGATGCATCTAGACTCCTAGGAAGAAACATGCTTCAGCTAACGGAGAAATAGGTCTAGAACTCCATCCATGCATGGAAACCCCTGAGCAGTTAGAAAACATCTTTACATTGCGGCTACTTGACCCTGGTTGTGTTATATTCAATATTTCTCCTCAATCTGAGTGAGTGTCTTTGAATTGCTGCTAGAGCTGCTTCTACACATTTCGTCAAACAGCAGGTGAGACGGGGCGTCCCTGAGGAGCTCCACAACACTGCAGCACTGCCTCAGAGCTGGGGGATCTACTTCACAGAGCAGAGAACACACCTTCAAACTGAAACTCTCTCACTCACAGTCCCAATCCACCTAGAGTATTACCATTTCCAAGCCTGATGCTTTTATGTGGGAACTTAAAGTGATTTAACATTTCAATCAGTATTTTTTAGAAAGGTATTTTTTTATTTAAAAAAATTATAATTTAGAAATAAAGAAAAACACATTTAGACAATGACATTGTAAATTAGGATCGGCGCATAGCTCTGTGTCATTTCTGTGTTCTGAGGCATGGAAATGTATTAATTAAGGATCTTTTTCTTCTTCGTTCTCTGCCTTGGTATTCATTTCTCTGTGTGTGTGTGTCTGACTGTCAGGTTGGCTGGAGCTTACCTAAATAGATGACAGAGGCTGCATCCCAAATGGCTCCCTATCCCTATATAGTGCATGACTTTGACCAAAGGCCTGGTCAAAAGTAGTGTACTACATAGAGAATCAAGTGCCATCTGATTAGGATGTCATTCCTAATGACTTGGTGGCTAACAAAGACTACAGGAAATGTGTTGATATTTAAATCTACAGGAAAAAGTCACCTTGTCGCTATCTGTTTCTAAGCTACATGGTTAGTTTGTACATGTTGTTTGTGACTGCGTTGCATTGGGGAGGGGCTCCATCTACGAATAGAGAGAGAGAGGGAGTATGGAAACTACAGTGTGGCGCACATAGCAGGATGGGTATTTGACTGTCTGTGGCTGGCTGGCTGCGGACTCGGAGGCCCTGGACGTTTTGGCCAGCGTTGAAAGGAGAAAAAGACAACCATGTTGTTTGCCTTGCCATTCAGAGGAGCAAACAGTTCTCTTCAGAAGGAGAAATAAAAGCGGGACAAAATGACATCACTACATCAAAATGCCATTACAATTGTCCTTCAGCCTAAAAGCAATCTTAAATCAACCAAACCATCTGTAATTTGTCTTCCTAATAAGTCAGCACTATACCCGTCACGGTGCGTTTTCCCTCTCCCTCTGCCAACTTCAATGCCATGGAAGTATTTGCTAACAATTAGAGCAGCAAGCACAACCCCCCAACATTGCATTCATGCTGTATGAGTAAACTTTGCAAAGTTCCCACAGTGCTTCTTCTGGATGAAATGCTAATTCTGCTCAATCGCCTAGCTACGGGGAAATCCTATTTTTTCAATGGGCTAACAGGGGGGGGGGGGGGGGGGGGTTGAGAGAGAGGAGGAGTAAGAGAGTGAAGAGAGAGGTAGAGAGAGGGATATGAGAGGGAGGTGGTTGAAAGAGAGAACAAGAACGAGAGAGGAAGGAGAGGAGGAAGAGGAGAGAGAGAACTAAAGAGACACAGAGGGAGGGAGAAAGATATATATATATATAGAGAGAGAGGGGAAAGAGAGGGGACAGAGGAAAGAGAGGGGTAAAGAGAGGGATAGGAAATAAGCTTCTACTAGGTTTCAGAGTCATGGCCCTGGAAAGAAAAGACAGGCTCAGGAATTCCCTGGGTATCCCTGTACATACACGTACACTAAAGTTCAGTCTAGCCTGGGTATCCCTGTTTAAACAAGTACACTAGAGTTCTGTGTAGCCTGGGTATCCCTGTACATACAAGTACACTAAAGTTCAGTCTAGCCTGGGTATCCCTGTTTAAACAAGTACACTAAAGTTCAGTCTAGCCTGGGTATCCCTGTTTAAACAAGTACACTAGAGCTCTGTCTAGCCTGGGGTCTAGTCACCACCATACTAGTGACCCAACCACTGGCCCCCAATCAATCCCCTCATCCCTCCCTCCATCCATTGCCTCATCACTCCACCTCTCCATCCATCCCCTCATCAGTCTGACCCTCCACCCATCATCCCCTCATCAGTCCTGCCTTTCCCCCATCCATCCCCTCATCAGTCCATCCATCCCCTCATCAGTCCAGCCCTCCACCCATCCCCTCATCAGTCCATCCATCCCCTCATCAGTCCAGCCCTCCGTCCATCCCCAATCCACTATCCTGTGAACCTCCTCCCACTCAAAGAGTGTTTCATGCCTGCCAGCCACCACAGCTTTTATCTCAGCATATTGACTCAACCTGTTTGCCCTTCTATGAGTAAAAGACCAAATAGACCTTAAAACATACAATCGCTAATACTGAACATGGATGTTTGGTTTCTGTATGAATTTCGCTTTCAAGTTGGCTATGTGTACATGAGAGTGCTATTTCAACAGGATTGGATATGAAATACCAACCGTTATGTGCATCTGAATTAGAGACAAATATATACTATATTCTAAAATGTGGTGTGTGGACCTATTGTAATTTCATTTACCATCACATTCAACATGAATACATGTAAATGATCACTTCTGAAGAGGAAGTGTTTTTCTCCTCTCTGAGAGCTCTAACCTTTGCATAAGCTTCACTGTTCTCTCTCATAGCTCTCTCTCCGGGGTATGATAATCACTTGGGTTGTGTTCAACTGCAGTGTCATTGATGAAAAAGCAATGAGCCAGTCGGGGAAATGCTTTACTAATTCATCTCTTGAATAATTCCCAGGCCTGAATTTAGCCCAACTGGACAGACTTGTAAATGATATGCGTTCCTCTTGTCAACAACGATATTTGTATTTCTGAATTATTGAGGAGTTCCATCACCATCCGGACCCGCTTCTTTGTTGCTGCTGCAGATACGGAACCCCACCGGGCCTTCACGACTGACTGCCGACGTTATCTGCCCGAGGGATTTATCCAACCGGCACCTCCGTCCCGGCGTTACCTGAACGCTCATCTGAGGCCCGCTAATCGTTAGCTGTCTTATCGGCTGCTATCTGAACAAAACCCCACTACACGGAACCTACCGACGGAAACGCACGAGGTATCTACAAACAGACCTCCATCCTATGCTGCTACCGATAGCCATATACCCGGCCAGCTGTCTGGATCGCCACGACCCCAACCAACCTCTACTCACTGGACCCTTATTTATCACTTGATTAAGCTTGCCTCTCCTTAATGTAAATATGCATTGTCCATTGCTGTTCTGGTTAGTGTTTATTGGCTTATTTCACTGTAGAGATTCTAGCCCTGCTCTCTATACCATATCCAACCCTGCAGTTCCACCACCCACATATGCGATGACATCACCTGGTTTCAATGATGTTTCTAGAGACAAGATCTCTCTCATCATCACTCAATACCTAGGTTTACCTCCACTGTATTCACATCCTACCATACCTTTGTCTGTACATTATTCCTTTAAACTATTTTATCGCCCCCAGAAACTTCCTTTTACTCTCTGCTCTGGTAGCTCTAGGCGACCAATTCTCATAGCTTTTAGCCGTACCATTATCCTACTTCTCCTCTGTTCCTCTGGTGATGTAGAGGTGAATCCAGGCCCTGCAGTACCTGGCTCCACTCCTATTCCCCAGGCGCTCTCTTTTGATGACTTCTGTAACCGTAATAGCCTTGGCTTCATGCATGTTAACATTAGGAGCCTCCTCCCTAAGTTTGTTCTGTTCACTGCTTTAGCACACTCTACCAACCCGGATGTTTTAGCCGTGTCTGAATCCTGGCTTAGAAAGACCACCAAAAATTCTGACATTTTTATCCCCAATTACAATATTTTCAGACAAGATAGAACGGCCAAAGGGGGCGGTGTTGCAATCTACTGCAAAGACTGCCTGCAGAGTTCTGTTATACTATCCAGGTCTGTTCCCAAACAATTTGAACTTCTACTTTTAAAAATCCACCTCTCTAAAAACAAGTCTCTCACCGTTGCCGCCTGCTATAGACCACCCTCTGCCCCCAGCTGTGCTCTGGACACTATATGTGAACTGATTGCCCCCCATCTATCTTCAGAGCTCGTGCTGCTAGGTGACCTAAATTTGAACATGCTCAACACCCCAGCCACCCTACAATCTAAGCTTGATGCCCTCAATCTCACACAAATTATTAATGAACCTACCAGGTACCACCCTAATTCCGTAAACACGGGTACCCTCATAGATATCATCCTAACAAACTTGCCCTCCAAATACACCTCTGCTGTTTTTAACCAAGATCTCAGCGATCACTGCCTCATTGCCTGCATCCGTAATGGGTCAGCGGTCAAACGACCTCCACTCATCACTGTCAAACGCTCCCTGAAACACTTCAGCGAGCAGGCCTTCCTAATTGACCTGGCCGGGGTATCCTGGAAGGATATTGATCTCATCCCGTCAGTAGAGGATGCCTGGTCATTTTTTAAAAATGCCTTCCTCACCATCTTGAATAAGCATGCCCCATTCAAGAAATTTAGAACCAGGAACAGATATAGCCCTTGGTTCTCTCCTGACCTGACTGCCCTTAACCAACAGAAAAACATCCTATGGCGTTCTGCATTAGCATCGAACAGCCCCCGTGATATGCAACTTTTCAGGGAAGCCAGAAACCAATATACACAGGCAGTTAGAACAGCCAAGGCTAGCTTTTTCAAGCAGAAATTTGCTTCCTGCAACACAAATTCAAAAAAGTTCTGGGACACCGTAAAGTCCATGGAGAATAAGAACACCTCCTCCCAGCTTCCAACCGCCCTGAAGATAGGAAACACTGTCACCACCGACAAATCCACTATAATTGAGAATTTCAATAAGCATTTTTCTACGGCTGGCCATGCTTTCCACCTGGCTACCCCTACCCGGGACAACAGCACTGCCCTCCCCTCTGCTACTCGCCCAAGCCTTCCCCATTTCTCTTTCTCCCAAATACAGTCAGCTGATGTTCTTAATGAGCTGCAAAATCTGGACCCTTACAAATCAGCCGGGCTAGATAATCTGGACCCTTTCTTTCTAAAACTATCTGCTGAAATTGTTGCCACCCCTATTACTAGCCTCTTCAACCTCTCTTTCGTGTCGTCTGAGATACCCAAAGATTGGAAAGCAGCTGCGGTTATCCCCCTCTTCAAAGGGGGGGACACCCTTGACCCTAACTGCTACAGACCTATATCTATCCTACCCTGCCTTTCTAAGGTCTTCGAAAGCCAAGTCAACAAACAGATTACCGACCATTTCGAATCACACCACACCTTCTCCGCTATGCAATCTGGTTTCAGAGCTGGTCATGGGTGCACCTCAGCCACGCTCAAGGTCATAAACGATATCGTAACCGCCATCGATAGGAAACAATACTGTGCAGCCGTATTCATTGACCTGGCCAAGGCTTTTGACTCTGTCAATCACCACATCCTCATTGGCAGACTCGACAGCCTTGGTTTCTCTAATGATTGCCTCGCCTGGTTCACCAACTACTTCTCTGATAGAGTTCAGTGTGTCAAATCGGAGGGTCTGTTGTCCGGGCCTCTGGCAGTCTCTATGGGGGTGCCACAGGGTTCAATTCTTGGACCGACTCTCTTCTCTGTTTACATCAATGATGTCGCTCTTGCTGCTGGTGATTCTCTGATCCACCTCTACGCAGACGACACTATTCTGTATACTTCTGGCCCTTCTTTTGACACTGTGTTAACAACCCTCCAGGCGAGCTTCAATGCCATACAACTCTCCTTCCGTGGCCTCCAACTGCTCTTAAATACAAGTAAAACCAAATGCATGCTCTTCAACCGATCGCTGCCTGCTCCGGCCCGCCTGTCCAACATCACTACTTTGGACGGCTCTGACTTAGAATATGTGGACAACTACAAATACCTAGGTGTCTGGTTAGACTGTAAACTCTCCTTCCAGACCCACATCAAACATCTCCAATCCAAAGTCAAATCTAGAATTGGCTTCCTATTCCGCAACAAAGCATCCTTTACTCATGCTGCCAAACATACCCTTGTAAAACTGACCATCCTACCAATCCTCGACTTCGGTGATGTCATTTACAAAATAGCCTCCAAAACCCTACTCAATAAATTGGATGCAGTCTATCACAGTGCCATCCGTTTTGTCACCAAAGCCCCATATACTACCCACCACTGCGACCTGTACACTCTCGTTGGCTGGCCCTCGCTTCATACTCGTCGCCAAACCCATTGGTTCCAGGTCATCTACAAGACCCTGCTAGGTAAAGTCCCCCCTTATCTCAGCTCGCTGGTCACCATAGCAGCACCTACCCGTAGCACGCGCTCCAGCAGGTATATCTCTCTAGTCACCCCCAAAACCAATTCTTCCTTTGGACGCCTCTCCTTCCAGTTCTCTGCTGCCAATGACTGGAACGAACTACAAAAATCTCTGAAACTGGAAACACCTATCTCCCTCACTAGCTTTAAGCACCAGCTGTCAGAGCAGCTCATAGATTACTGCACCTGTACATAACCCATCTACAATTTAGCCCAAACAACTACCTCTTTACCTACTGTATTTATTTATTAATTTATTTTGCTCCTTTGCACCCCATTATTTCTGTCTCTACTTTGCACTTTCTTCCAATGCAAACCAACCATTCCAGTGTTTTTTTTTAGTTTTTATTTTACTTGCTGTGTTGTACTCACTTCGCCTCCATGGCCTTTTTATATTTTTATTTATTTATACATATATCTGTTTGCCTTCACCCCCCTTATCTCACCTCACTTGCTCACATTGTATATACTGTAGACTTATTTTTTTCACTGTATTATTGACTATATGTTTGTTTTTACTCCATGTGTAACTATGTGTTGTTGTATGTGTCGAACTGCTTTGCTTTATCTTGGCCAGGTCGCAATTGTAAATGAGAACGTGTTCTCAATTTGCCTACCTGGTTAAATAAAGGTTAAATAAATAAAAATAAAAAAATTATGCATATGGTATAATTAGACTCCATCAGAAGTGCTGACAAAAAAATATTTGAAATCATAAAGTTCAGAATCTCAATGCCTTCAATTCCCTATATCCTCCCTAGATTTTAGGAACTGCCAACGAAGCCTATATTTGATACGCAGGAGGTTATCTGTCAAATAGTTTAAGGCTATTCTACAGACTGAACAAACAAGAAAGCTTTTAAAAACCCAATTAGCCTACTGAATATTTGATGGTTTTGGCGAAAGACTGCATTCTGATTC
>NC_074680.1:19848725-19961225 GCF_029448725.1 Salvelinus fontinalis
TGGGAACCATATTTAGGTAGCCTGTTTTGTATTGTGGGTTGTGGGTTATTGTCTATGTTATGTTGCATGTTAGCACATTGTTTATATAGCGGTCACGTTTGTTTTATTCGTTTTGTTTTGTAAGTTTGTTTAAGTGTTCTTCATTAAACTGAGAAGAATGTTTTCAAACCACACTGCGCTTTGGTCCGCTTCTTACGACGATCGTGACACAAACTAAAGTTTTGGCAAGTTGGTTAGGACATCTACTTTGTGCATTACACAAGTAATTTTCCCAACAATTGTTTACAGACAGATTATTTAACTTATAATTCACTGTATCACAATTCCAGTGGGTCAGAAGTTTACAGAAAATTCCATAAAATTACATCATGACTTTAGAAGCTTCTGATAGGCTAATTGACATAATTTGAGTCAATTGGAGGTGTACCTGTGGATGTATTCCAAGTCCTACCTTCAACCTCAGTGCCTCTTTGCTTGACATCATGGGAAAATCAAAAGAAATCAGCCAAGACCTCAGAAAAAAAATTGTAGACCTCCACAAGTCTGGTTCATCCTTGGAAGCAATTTCCAAACGCCTGAAGGTACCACCTTCATCTGTACAAACAATAGTACGCAAGTATAAATGCCATGGGACAACGCAGCCGTCATACCGCTCAGGAAGGAGACGTGTTCTGTCTCCTAGAGATGAACGTACTTTGGTGTAAAAAGTGCAAATCAATCCCAGAACAACAGCAAAGGACCTTGTGAAGATGCTGGATGAAACAGGTACAAAGGTATCTATATCCACAGTTTAACGAGTCCCATATCGACATAACCTGAAAGGCCGCTCAGCAAGGAAGAAGCCACTGCTCCATAACTGCCATAAAAAAGACAGACTACGGTTTGCAACTGCACATGGGGACAAAGATTGTACTTTTTGGAGAAATGTCCTCTGGTCTGATGAAACAAAAATAGAACTGTTTGGCCATAATGACCATCGTTATGTTTGGAGGAAAAAGGGGGAGGCTTGCATGCCGAAGAACACCATCCCAACCGTGAAGCACGGGGGTGGCAGCATCATGTTGTCGGGGTGCTTTGCTGCAGGAGGGACTGGTGCACTTCACAAAATAGATGGCATCATGAGGCAGGAAAATTATGTGGATATATTTAAGCGACATCTCAAGACATCAGTCAGGAAGTTAAAGCTTGGTTGTAAATGGGTCTTCCAAATGGACAATGACCCCAAGCATACTTCCAAAGTTGTGGCAAAATGGCTTAAGGACAACACAGTCAAGGTATTGGGGTGGCCATCGCAAAGCCCTGACCTCAATCCTATAGAAAATTTGTGGGCAGAACTGAAAAAGCGTGTGCGAGCAAGGAGGCCTACAAACCTGACTCAGTTACACCAGCTCTGTCAGGAGGAATGGGACAAAATTCACCCAACTTATTATGGGAAGCTTGTGGAAGGCTACCCGAAATGTTTGACCCAGGTTAAACAATTGAAAGGCAATGCTACCAAATACTAATTGTGTGCATGTACATTTCTGACCCACTAGGAATGTGATGAAAGAAATAAAAGCTGAAATAATTTCACTCTCTCAACTATTATTCTGACATTTCACATTCTTAAAATAAAGTGGTGATCCTTCTACTAGGATTAAATGTCAGGAATTGTGAAAAACGGAGTTTAAAAGTATTTGGCTAAGGTGTATGTAACCTTCTGACTTCAACTGTATCAGCAGGAGATAGAGAGAGTAGAGTAGGGGAAGGGTAGTGTTACAGAGGCCTCACTAGAGATAGAAAGGAAATAGATACCCATGTCCACACTGTCGAATGTTGTCATTTTGCAACGTTTGGACTAGAGGGTATTTGTCAGGTAGCCTAGTGGTTAAGAGCGTTGAGCCAGTAACTGAAAGGTCACTAGTTTGAATCCCCGAGCTGACTAGGTGAAAAATGTGTTGATGTGTCCTTGAGGAAGGCACTTAACCCTAATTGCTCCTGTAAGTCACTCTAGGTAAGAGCGTCTGCTAAATGACTAACATGTCAGGCTAGCTTCTCACTACAGATATCCAGGATCAACCACATGATTAAAACATAGCTTTTCATTTCAGTTATTTAGCAGACGCTCTTAACCAGTGACTTACAGGAGCAAATCGGGTTAAGTGCCTTGCTCAAGGACACATCAAATGATCCTTCACCTAGTCGCCTCAGGGATTTGACCCAACGGCCTTTCAGTTACTGGCCCAACCTCTCTTAGCCACTAGGCTACCTGCCTACCTCTCTGACTTTAGCTTAAGGTAAAGCTATGTGGTTATTCAATATGGTTAATCTATGTGGTGACACAAATGGAAGAGTCAATTAGTAATGTAAAGGTCAAGAGACTAACATCCACACCCTTCCATCTGCATCTTCTACTCTCACTGTTACTTTGTTTCCTACCGTCCCTTCTCTCTCTGTCTCCCCCTCATCCCACTCCCGCTCTCCTCGGCGCTTCCAAATCTTCTCCATCTAACAATCAATAAAGTTAGTTATTAGTGTTCAGTTTGTTTCATGTATAAATGACATGAAATGGCATAGGAACATTTGAGACCTACAAAACACGCGTTTCCTTGTATTAAAAAGTAAGAGGTTGTGATATTTCACAAAAGTTTTATTTAAAAATGTGACAGATTTGTTGATGAAACAAAGAGGTTGGTTCCTTCCCTCCCCTCTGATGCTGGGCAGTATGTTACCGCCTGTCAGAATGACGATGCTGGGCAGTATGTTACCGCCTGTCAGAATGATGATGCTGGGCAGTATGTTACCGCCTGTCAGAATGACAATGCTGGGCAGTATGTTACCGCCTGTCAGAATGACGATGCTGGACAGTATGTTACCGCCTGTCAGAATGACGATGCTGGGCAGTATGTTACCGCCTGTCAGAATGACGATGCTGGGCAGTATGTTACCGCCTGTCAGAATGACGATGCTGGGCAGTATGTTACCGCACTGTCAGAATGACGATGCTGGGCAGTATGTTACCGCCTGTCAGAATGACGATGCTGGACAGTATGTTACCGCCTGTCAGAATGACGATGCTGGGCAATATGTTACCGCCTGTCAGAATGACGATGCTGGGCAGTATGTTACCGCCTGTCAGAATGACGATGCTGGGCAGTATGTTACCGCCTGTCAGAATGACGATGCTGGGCAGTATGTTACCGCCTGTCAGAATGACGATGCTGGACAGTGTGTTACCGCCTGTCAGAATGACGATGCTGGGCAGTATGTTACCGCCTGTCAGAATGACGATGCTGGGCAGTATGTTACCGCCTGTCAGAATGACGATGCTGGGCAGTATGTTACCGCCTGTCAGAATGACGATGCTGGGCAGTATGTTACCGCCTGTCAGAATGACGATGCTGGACAGTGTGTTACCACCTGGCAGAATGACGATGCTGGGCAGTATGTTACCGCCTGTCAGAATGACGATGCTGGACAGTGTGTTACCACCTGTCAGAATGACGATGCTGGGCAGTATGTTACCGCCTGTCAGAATGACGATGCTGGGCAGTATGTTACCGCCTGTCAGAATGACGATGCTGGGCAGTGTGTTACCACCTTTCAGAATGACTTAAGGCAATGCGAGGAAGACCTGCCCTCGGGTCCCAGCTCTGAGAAGGGTCAGCTGGTCATAGTTTGATCTCTGATTCTCCATCCTAGAACTACAAGGCTTGCTGCTTGTTGCATCTCTCCCCTGTGGTATGACTCCCATTTTCTGAGCCCATTTGCATCGCAAGCAGGCATCTGGCACACGCATAGACACTGTACCAGCACTTACACACAAAATGCATGCGCACGCACGCACACACACACACGTGCACAAACACTTGCACACACAGGCGCACACACACATTAGCCTCCACAACCAACACAGAGGTCTTTGTATAGCCCTGGCATCTGCTCATAGAAGGAGGGTGATACAGGGCAAGTAGAGGGGGGATTGGCTGTGCAGGGTGAGTAGAGGGGGTATTGGCTGTGCAGGGTGAGTAGAGGGGGTATTGACTGTACAGGGTGAGTAGAGGGGGTATTGACTGTACAGGGTGAGTAGAGGGGGTATTGACTGTACAGGGTGGGTAGAGGGGGTATTGGCTGTACAGGGTGAGTAGAGGGGGTATTGACTGTACAGGGTGAGTAGAGGGGGTATTGGCTGTACAGAGTGAGTAGAGGGGGTATTGACTGTACAGGGTGAGTAGAGGGGGTATTGGCTGTACAGGGTGAGTAGAGGGGGTATTGAATGTACAGGGTGAGTAGAGTTGGTATTGACTGTACAGGGTGAGTAGAGGGGGTATTGGCTGTACAGGGTGAGTAGAGGGGGTATTAACTGTACAGGGTGAGTAGAGGGGGTATTGGCTTGGCTGTGTTGGGAAGAGAAGTTGGTGGGTTAGGTTGGAGCTGAACCAAGAGTCAGGAGGTGTGACAGGGTAGACTGAGAGACAGGGGTGAGAAAAGATTGGCCTGGTGAGGGGTAGTCATTCTGTGCCATTTGGTAAGGAGCCCAGGAGTGGGACACTCAACTCAATGGAGGACTGTTAGCTGACTGAAGGCAGAGCCAGCACTAACCCCACCATGTCATTATGATGTTTCTCCATAGCTACTGCATCAATGGATGGATGAAATGTTTCCCTTTAATCAGAATGAAACCTACTACCTACGCACCCACAAACGCACACACACTCCCCTCAACCCCAAACGCCTCCCTCCCTCTGGTTTCTAAGTGTCCACATGTTATTTCAATGAACAGTCACTTCTTTGCTTGCCAAGATGCATAAATTGTTGCAAGCTGTCCCTCCCGGAAGACTTTTATTAATTGTAGAGTCGCCGCCTCAAAAAAACCTTTGTTTACTTTTGCAAGTGACACTCTGGTTTCCCTGGAGACGGACTGGATCCCACCAACCAAAAACACACTGTGGATTTTAATTGCGGTCCTATTCCTACTGAGAGGTGGTGAGGACGAGGACACTTCACAACTTCATTAGAAGATGCAAACAGCCACGCATGGTACTCAGTCAGCAGGCTTTTGATTCAGGACACATTTGAAAAAGTCTCACTGTCACTGAAAATAAAAAAAGGTGAGAATGTAAGCAAGCAAAGATAAGAGCTTGTTATCATTTCTGGTTAATTCAAGCACCAGCTTAGATGGAAACATCCGGTTCCCCTGCTTTCCCATGAAGTGACTCACGATAACCCTGTAAAAATGACACAGGAGTCAAACATTACTTGAATTAAACTACAGACAGCTACTGCATTACTTCTCATGGGATACAATGTCAACAAATTAACTCTCCTCTTTTATTATGCCTTCACTATGAATTATTGAAAATGACTAATGCATCCAGCCATGTGTCTGTGTGCACGCGTGTGTTCAACAGTGCATGGGTGTGTGGTCCACAGACTGTGTGCAGCCCTCCAGCAGTATTACCACAGCGTGTGTGTGTGTGCTAAACCTCTGCTCAGTGTGTAGTGTTAATGTCTGACAGTGAGTGACTGGAGAGAGAGAGCCCTATGGAGCTGAATCTCCACATTAAACACCACCTGCTCCTGACAGATACATACAACACAGCACTGCGTCACACACACAAACACACACACAACTTGCCGCTGGAGTGTAGTTCCACCAACCCTAATCATACACATTTGTAGCCAGGCATAATGCAGATCCACACACACACTCTCTCTCACTGATCTGAGCAGTCCTCCAACGAAACAAACAGGAATCTAGTTATCAACATTCCATTTCATTAAATTGCTTTCCATTCTGATTGTGATTCTCCCTCAGATAGATATCGTGTTCTCTGTGTTCCATAGGGAGGATTACAGATAATGGCTGTCATATTCATACAGAGCAGAGCCACCAACTGTGCCTCTGTCACATGTGAGGTAAAGACAGAAGGAAAGTCTCTAATGTGGGAGTGACCTGAATTGTAAAATACACACACAGACACAACGGATAATCTCCCTACCGCATGCTGCAGTATTGTCTCCATGAATGGTTTGAATGAGAAGTCACATAGAATAAATCTAAAAATGACATGTTATAGACCTAATATATATGCAACTAAGTAAAATAGGAGAAGATTTTTATACACATTTTTTGTAAATTAATACCGGTAACTTTTTGATCTACCTTAACAGTTTAGCATTACGCTGCTAACATGCTGACCAGACCGGGCACGTCGCGTGCGCGATCGTCGCAAAATAAATGTAGAAATCCATGTTATTCAATTATTGCACACACACTGGTCGTGCGCGCCAACGAGCGTCTGCGATGCCAAGGGTTAAAACAGAACTCCTTTCTATTTCTGACGCAGATCGCGCTGAAAGTCCTGCCTCTCCCATCTCCTCATTGGTTTATAGAAGCAGGTACCCACGTGCCATCTCCTCATTGGTTATACCCACGTGGGTGATTGAAAGACAAACTGTTTTGCCAGTCGTCGTGGTAATACTATCAAAGTTTAGATGTCGATCACCATATAAGTTCAAAGATGAAAAAGCCTGGAAAGAGGAGAGATGTGTAACGGTTGTCCTCCTCCTCTTCGTCCGAAGAGGAGGAGTAGGGATTGGACCAAAGCACAGCATGAAAGTTTGACATAACGAATTTATTAAAGAAAAGACGAAACACGATAAACACTTGAAAGGATTACCAAAATAACAAAACGACGTAGACAGACCTGAACATGGAACTTACATAAATACACGAAGAACTCACGAACAGGAACAGACTACATACACGAACGACAAAACGAAACAGTCCCGTGTGGTGCACATACACAGACACAGGAGACAACCACCCACAAACAAACAGTGTGAACAGCCTACCTTTATATGGTTCTCAATCAGAGGAAAAGTCAAACACCTGTCTCTGATTGAGAACCATATAAGGCTAATTACAAATGACCTACACATAGAAACACAAAACATAGAATGCCCACCCCAACTCACGCCCTGACCAACTAAACACATACAAAATAACAGAAAACAGGTCAGGAACGTGACAAGATGACTAGAAACGATTCGGTTGGCCGTTTTATGTGTGGATTAATTGTCGGAGTAGAGGACCTTGTGCATTTCAGGTAAAATAACAACTCAATGTTTATATCCCGGGACAAATTAGCTAGCAAGAGCAAGCTAACTAAATGGGACAAATTAGCTAGCAAGTGCAAGCTAACTAGCCAATTTGCCATACATGTTTAATGCTTTTCGACCTGTCCCCAAATTAATGTCATTGGTTCAGAGTTTATTTTGATATTTTAACCTGCGTGTCGTGATCGCGTTTGGTGTAGGTGGACAAAATAAATGTATGCACGATGGTGCACGATGGCGCATGCGCGCAGCCGGTTTGGGTTCCGTGTTAGTGTCCTGTGTCCTACCAACACTGCACAAAGACATTGGACTATGAGAGAGGGGATACATTGTCAAGAGTACAGTATAACATTTTTAAAGAGAAATTAGCATGTAAAAAAACTCCCTGATTTAAATGTTATTTAATATTCATGAATACATAACCACCATAAATATTTATAAACAGATTAATATTTCAGATGATCTCCTATGGACGAATTAGGTTGCTCTTTCTGCTAATCAATAATTTTGAGGTGATTGTCATTGACGGCTTACGTCAACAACATCCAGACAAAAGTTGTCCTCTTGTCCTCTTGCTCAGTTGTGCACCGGGCCCTCCCACTCCTCTTTCTATTCTGGTTAGAGCCAGTTTGCGCTGTTCTGTGAAGGGAGTAGTACATAGAGTTGTACGAGATCCTCAGTTTCTTGGCAATTTCTCGCATGAAATAGCCTTCATTTCTCAGAACAAAAATAGACTGACGAGTTTCAGAAAAAAGGTATTTATTTCTGGCCATTTTGAGCCTGTAATCGAACCCACAATGCTGATGCTCCAGATACTAAACTCGTCCAAAGGCCAGTTTTATTGCTTCTTTAATCAGAACAACAGTTTTCAGCTGTGCTAACATAATTGCCAAATAGTTTTCTAATGATCAATTAGCCTTTTAAAATGATAAACTTGGATTAGCTAACACAACGTGCCATTGGAACACAGGAGTGATAGTTGCTGTTAATGGGCCTCGGTATGCCTATGTAGATCTTCCATAAAAATCAGCAATTTCCAGCTACAATAGTAATTCACAACATTAACAATGTCCACACTCTAAGTGACCCCAAACTTTTGAACGGTAGTGTATATAATTGTCGGCTAGGCACCGTTTTCTGAAAGTATATAGGCTCTTTCATATAATGACAGTATAAAAGAAAAACATAAATGGTGTGATATTTCCTACTTTATCATTTGAGATATGACTAATGGTGAGGTCAATATGCAAGATGAGAGAGAAGATTAGTTTGGACCTTGACTGTGACCTTCTGCAGTTTGAAAATGAAAATGTGTGCAGAGAGGAGGAGGAGGCTGTTGGGGAGCCATTTCTTGTCATTATGTTGTTTCCAGTTCTGAAGGTGGTTATTCATTTGATTTCTTTATGATTCACAATCTGCTCTTTTGAAATATGCCATATGCTCAAAGCAATTCAAGGATGACGAATGTCAGAATCAGTACAATAAAAATGGCCTAAATTAGCTTGATTTACAGCCTGTACCTCCCAGCAGTCAGCCCTCTCTCCCTCAACCATGATAAAATCCCCTAGCCTTGGCAAACAACAGCCTGCCTGCCAGCCAGCCAGCAACACAGGACCAACACACACACACTTACCTTTTTCAATCAATCCAGAGTTAGCCAGATAAAAACAGAGTGCAGATAAAAACACAGTATGGAAAAATGTAGAGCAAACGGGCAGTGTAGTACATATTTATTAGCATTGGAGGGAGAGAAATCAATATCAGGGCCCAAATCAGTTGGTTTTAATCATGAACAAACATATTGACTTAACACAATATGGCCAGTTTTATCTATCACTAATAAAAATTCATTGAGACAAGGCGCCTATAAAGGCTGTATAAAACAGAAGAGGAATCTTTATCTATATCTTGCTATGTTCTACTGCTCTCTCCTATCGCTCTGACTCTTTCTCTCTTTCCCGCTCCCTCTTTCTATGTCTCTTTCCCTCTGTGTCCTTCCTTCCATGCCTATGAGGGAAGGAGCACCTGAAGGACAGAAGACAAGTGTCCCCCCTTTGAGACAGTGAGGATTCATTTTGACTCAAACATGTTCGAAAAGTCTAATAAATACATCTCCTATATGCTTTCGGTAAGAATTACACTTTGGTTGTGTTTATGAAGGTCTTGGGAACATCAGAATACGAAAACAATTATTATTTAAAAGAACACAATTGCATTTTCATTAGATTATGTTACTATAGGCTATCTGTTGTCACATGCTCATGTGAGAAGCGAATGAAACAGTGGTTATTCTTGGAATATTGTATATTTTGAATATTGTATATATCTCTTCAATTTTGAGAGTTATTTGGCAATGGTAAGGGTATTTGAAACCTCCAAATCTACTTTTTCTGATACTATATAGAAATGGAAATAAAGGTCTCTGGAAATCAGGATGCTAGCTATGGTCTGGGGGTCTGGGGGTCAGGGGATGGGTGGAGAGGAAGAGAGGTGCATAGAAAGGATTACTAAAGACTGCCTACTCACTCACACACACCACCTCTCCTAGGGCCCGGCCCAAGGAGAATGTGACTACAAGCCATTGGGCCAGCCCTCCTCAAGGGTGTACAGTACCACCATCACTGGTGTACCTCTCCAATGGCGTACATCATCAATGTTTTTATTTATTTTTTATAAATCGATTTGACAATAACCCTCCAAAAAGTAATTCCTAAAACTTTTTCATTTCCATATGTACTAGGAAGCTAAGTGTTTGTTTCTTGGGCTTCAGGAATGTGGCTGATCAAAGTGCCTCAGGCTGCAATTATTTATTTAACCTTATTTAACTAGGCAAGTCAGTTAAGAAAAAAATATTATTTACAATGACGGCCTACCAAAAGGCAAAAGGCCTCATGCGGGGACGGGGGCTGGGATTAAAAAAAAAATGAAAAAGAACATAAATATAGGACAAAACACACATCACGACAAGAGAGACAACACTACATTGCTTAGAATCAAGGGCAATGGTGACATCATTGAGGACATTTAAGGTTGCAGTGACACATCCATAACCTGAGCGGAAACCAGATTGCATACCAGGGAGAATACTATAGACATCAAGAAAGCCAGTTAGTTGATTATTGACACGTTTTTCTAACACTTGATAAACAGGGCAAAATAGAAATATAGAAATATACAATACAATTGCACCAGTGCAATGAGGAGTTTACTCAAGTGTTCAAAAGCGCATATCAGATCGAGAGCCTAATACTTCTTAGGTCATTTTTTATTAGTTTAATTGAAGAAAACAATCTCTCTTCAGAAGTGACAGTTACAGGGATGGTTAAACACAGTGACATCAGCAAAACAGGACAGAAGTGGTGTTTTAAATAGCCTAAGCAGTTGTGTAACATCTTTAATTGCACCTCTCATTCTTCTTAAATTGCCGGCCTCAAAACGTTACAGAAACGGATGAACTGTATAGGAAGCTCTAGGGACAGGTCGTCTGGATACTGGACAGACAAATTGGCAGATACAAACAGATTATTATCTTTAGCGGACAACAGTTCTTGAGGGCTCAAACAAAAAAGCGGTATGCGATTTTGTTCAAACTGTTAAACCAGCATATGAGTTGTGTGGTTGCAATATCTACAGTCCCCGATCTCTGGTATTATGTTTCTTGGCATCCACCATTCACGACAAAGCTTAAATTGTGTGCAGTGCAATGAACAGATAATGCACAACGTCTCAGAAAAGACTGTATGGGTTGTCAATATAGAAAACAGTCTGTGATCTGGACCTACAGACCATGGTGAAAACATTTGGTGACGCAGTCGCATACTGTAGCTACTACAGCCCAGTCACACACTGTAGCTACTACAGCCCAGTCACATACTGTAGCTACTACAGCCCAGTCACATACTGTAGCTACTACAGCCCAGTCACATACTGTAGCTACTACAGACCAGTCACATACTGTAGCTACTACAGCCCAGTCACATACTGTAGCTACTACAGCCCAGTCACATACTGTAGCTACTACAGACCAGTCACATACTGTAGCTACTACAGCCCAGTCACATACTGTAGCTACTATAGCCCAGTCACACACTGTAGCTACTATGGCCCAGTCACATACTGTAGCTACTACAGACCAGTAACATACTGTAGCTACTACAGCCCAGTCACATACTATAGCTACTACAGCCCAGTCACATACTGTAGCTACTATAGCCCAGTCACATACTGTAGCTCCTATAGCCCAGTCATATACTGTAGCTACTACAGCCCAGTCACATACTGTAGCTACTATAGCCCAGTCACATACTGTAGCTACTATAGCCCAGTCGCATACTGTAGCTACTATAGCCCAGTCGCATACTGTAGCTACTACAGCCCAGTCACATACTGTAGCTACTACAGCCCAGTCACATACTGTAGCTACTACAGCCCAGTCACATACTGTAGCTACTACAGCACAGTCACATACTGTAGCTACTATAGCCCAGTCACATACTGTAGCTACTATGGCCCAGTCACATACTGTAGCTACTACAGCCCAGTCACATACTGTAGCTACTATAGCCCAGGCACATACTGTAGCTACCACAGCCCAGTCACATACTGTAGCTACTACAGCCCAGTCACATACTGTAGCTACTACAGCCCAGTCACATACTGTAGCTACTATAGCCCAGTCACAAACTGTAGCTACTATGGCCCAGTGGCATACTGTAGCTACTATAGCCCAGTGGCATACTGTAGCTACTATAGCCAAGTCACATACTGTAGCTACTACAGCCCAGTCACATACTGTAGCTACTATAGCCCAGTCACATACTGTAGCTACTATAGCCCAGTCACACAATGTAGCTACTATAGCCCA
Organism: Salvelinus fontinalis; assembly: GCF_029448725.1. Lineage (NCBI taxonomy): Eukaryota > Metazoa > Chordata > Actinopteri > Salmoniformes > Salmonidae > Salvelinus > Salvelinus fontinalis. Next base: position 19,860,691 of record NC_074680.1, read on the forward strand.
GTCCCATATTGTAGATACTATAGCCCAGTCACATACTGTAGCTACTATAGCCCAGTCACATACTGTAGCTACTATAGCCCAGTCCCACAATGTAGCTACTATAGCCCAGTCCCATATTGTATATACTATAGCCCAGTCACATACTGTAGATACTATAGCCCAGTCACATACTGTAGCTACTATAGCCCAGTCACATACTGTAGCTACTATAGCCCAGCCACATACTGTAGCTACTATAGCCCAGTCACATACTGTAGCTACTATAGCCCAGTCACACAATGTAGCTACTATAGACCAGTCACATACTGTAGCTACTACAGCCCAGTTACATACTGTAGCTACTACAGCCCAGTCACATACTGTAGCCACTATAGCCCAGTCACATACTGTAGCTACTACAGCCCAGTCACATACTGTAGCTACTACAGCCCAGTCACATACTGTATCTACTACAGCCCAGTCACATAATGTAGCTACTATAGCCCAGTCACATACTGTAGCTACTATAGCCCAGTCACATACTGTAGCTACTATAGCCCAGTCACATACTGTAGCTACTATGGCCCAGTGGCATACTGTAGCTACTATAGCCCAGTGGCATACTGTAGCTACTATAGCCAAGTCACATACTGTAGCTACTACAGCCCAGTCACATACTGTAGCTACTATAGCCCAGTCACATACTGTAGCTACTATAGCCCAGTCACACAATGTAGCTACTATAGCCCAGTCCCATATTGTAGCTACTATAGCCCAGTCACATACTGTAGCTACTATAGCCCAGTCACATACTGTAGCTACTATAGCCCAGTCCCACAATGTAGCTACTATAGCCCAGTCCCATATTGTATATACTATAGCCCAGTCACATACTGTAGATACTATAGCCCAGTCACATACTGTAGCTACTATAGCCCAGTCACATACTGTAGCTACTATAGCCCAGCCACATACTGTAGCTACTATAGCCCAGTCACATACTGTAGCTACTATAGCCCAGTCACACAATGTAGCTACTATAGACCAGTCACATACTGTAGCTACTACAGCCCAGTTACATACTGCAGCTACTACAGCCCAGTCACATACTGTAGCCACTATAGCCCAGTCACATACTGTAGCTACTACAGCCCAGTCACATACTGTAGCTACTACAGCCCAGTCACATACTGTAGCTACTACAGCCCAGTCACATAATGTAGCTACTATAGCCCAGTCACATACTGTAGCTACTATAGCCCAGTCACACAATGTAGCTACTATAGCCCAGTCCCATATTGTAGATACTATAGCCCAGTCACATACTGTAGCTACTATAGCCCAGTCACATACTGTAGCTACTATAGCCCAGTCACACAATGTAGCTACTATAGACCAGTCACATACTGTAGCTACTACAGCCCAGTTACATACTGTAGCTACTACAGCCCAGTCACATACTGTAGCTACTATAGCCCAGTCACACAATGTAGCTACTATAGACCAGTCACATACTGTAGCTACTACAGCCCAGTCACATACTGTAGCTACTACAGCCCAGTCACATACTGTAGCTACTACAGCCCAGTCACATAATGTAGCTACTATAGCCCAGTCACATTCTTTAGCTACTATAGCCCAGTCCCATATTGTATATACTATAGCCCAGTCACATACTGTAGATACTATAGCCCAGTCACATACTGTAGCTACTATAGCCCAGTCACATACTGTAGCTACTATAGCCCAGCCACATACTGTAGCTACTATAGCCCAGTCACATACTGTAGCTACTATAGCCCAGTCACACAATGTAGCTACTATAGACCAGTCACATACTGTAGCTACTACAGCCCAGTTACATACTGTAGCTACTACAGCCCAGTCACATACTGTAGCCACTATAGCCCAGTCACATACTGTAGCTACTACAGCCCAGTCACATACTGTAGCTACTACAGCCCAGTCACATACTGTAGCTACTACAGCCCAGTCACATAATGTAGCTACTATAGCCCAGTCACATACTGTAGCTACTATAGCCCAGTCACATACTGTAGCTACTATGGCCCAGTCACATACTGTAGCTACTATGGCCCAGTGGCATACTGTAGCTACTATAGCCCAGTGGCATACTGTAGCTACTATAGCCAAGTCACATACTGTAGCTACTACAGCCCAGTCACATACTGTAGCTACTATAGCCCAGTCACATACTGTAGCTACTATAGCCCAGTCACACAATGTAGCTACTATAGCCCAGTCCCATATTGTAGATACTATAGCCCAGTCACATACTGTAGCTACTATAGCCCAGTCACATACTGTAGCTACTATAGCCCAGTCACACAATGTAGCTACTATAGCCCAGTCCCATATTGTATATACTATAGCCCAGTCATATACTGTAGATACTATAGCCCAGTCACATACTGTAGCTACTACAGCCCAGTCACATACTGTAGCTACTATAGCCCAGTCACACACTGTAGCTACTATAACCCAGTCACACAATGTAGCTACTATAACCCAGTCACATACTGTAGCTACAATGGCCCAGTCACATACTGTAGTTACTATAGCCCAGTCACATACTGTAGCTACTATAGCCCAGTCACATACTGTAGCTACTATAGCCCAGTCCCACAATGTAGCTACTATAGCCCAGTCCCATATTGTATATACTATAGCCCAGTCACATACTGTAGATACTATAGCCCAGTCACATACTGTAGCTACTATAGCCCAGTCACATACTGTAGCTACTATAGCCCAGCCACATACTGTAGCTACTATAGCCCAGTCACATACTGTAGCTACTATAGCCCAGTCACACAATGTAGCTACTATAGACCAGTCACATACTGTAGCTACTACAGCCCAGTTACATACTGTAGCTACTACAGCCCAGTCACATACTGTAGCCACTATAGCCCAGTCACATACTGTAGCTACTACAGCCCAGTCACATACTGTAGCTACTACAGCCCAGTCAAATACTGTAGCTACTACAGCCCAGTCACATAATGTAGCTACTATAGCCCAGTCACATACTGTAGCTACTATAGCCCAGTCACATACTGTAGCTACTATAGCCCAGTCACATACTGTAGCTACTATGGCCCAGTGGCATACTGTAGCTACTATAGCCCAGTGGCATACTGTAGCTACTATAGCCAAGTCACATACTGTAGCTACTACAGCCCAGTCACATACTGTAGCTACTATAGCCCAGGCACATACTGTAGCTACTATAGCCCAGTCACACAATGTAGCTACTATAGCCCAGTCCCATATTGTAGATACTATAGCCCAGTCACATACTGTAGCTACTATAGCCCAGTCACATACTGTAGCTACTATAGCCCAGTCACACAATGTAGCTACTATAGCCCAGTCCCATATTGTATATACTATAGCCCAGTCATATACTGTAGATACTATAGCCCAGTCACATACTGTAGCTACTACAGCCCAGTCACATACTGTAGCTACTATAGCCCAGTCACACACTGTAGCTACTATAACCCAGTCACACAATGTAGCTACTATAACCCAGTCACATACTGTAGCTACAATGGCCCAGTCACATACTGTAGCTACTATAGCCCAGTCACATACTGTAGCTACTATAGCCCAGTCACATACTGTAGCTACTATAACCCAGTCACATACTGTAGCTACTACAGTCCAGTCACATACTGTAGCTACTACAGCCCAGTCACATACTGTAGCTACTACAGCCCAGTCACATACTGTAGCTACTATAGCCCAGTCACATACTGTAGCTACTATAGCCCAGTCACACAATGTAGCTACTATGGCCCAGTCACATACTGTAGCTACTACAGCCCAGTCACATACTGTAGCTACTACAGCCCAGTCACATACTGTAGCTACTATAGCCCAGTCACACACTGTAGCTACTCTAGCCCAGTCACATACTGTAGCTACAATTGCCCAGTCACATACTGTAGCTACTATAGCCCAGCCACATACTATAGCAACAATAATCCAGTCACATACTGTAGCTACTATAGCCCAGTCACATACTGTAGCTACAAAAGCCCAGTCACATACTGTAGCTACTATAGCCCAGTCACATACTGTAGCTACTATAGCCCTGTCACATAATGTAGCTACTACGGCCCAGTCACATACTATAGCAACAATAATCCAGTCACATACTGTAGCTACTATAGCCCAGTCACATACTGTAGCTACCATGGCCCAGTCACACAATGTAGCTACTATAGCCCAGTCACATACTGTAGCTACTATAGCCCAGTCACATACTGTAGCTACTATAGCCCAGTCACATACTGTAGCTACTATAGCCCAGTCACACAATGTAGCTACTATAGCCCAGTCACATACTGTAGCTACTATAGCCCAGTCACATACTGTAGCTACTATAGCCCTGTCACATAATGTAGCTACTATAGCCCAGTCACACAATGTAGCTACTATAGCCCAGTCACATACTGTAGCTACTACAGCCCAGTCACATACTGTAGCTACTATGGCCCAGTCACATACTGTAGCTACTATAGCCAAGTCACACACTGTAGCTACTATAGCCCAGTCACACACTGTAGCTACTATAGCCCAGTCACACACTGTAGCTACTATAGCCCAGCCACATACTGTAGCTACTATAGCCCAGCCACATACTGTAGCTACTATAGCCCAGTCACATACTGTAGCCACTACAGCCCAGTCACATACTGTAGCTACAATAGCCCTGTCACATACTGTAGCTACTATAGCCCAGTCACATACTGTAGCTACTACAGCCCAGTCACATACTGTAGCTACTATAGCCCAGTCACACACTGTAGCTACAATAGCCCAGTCACATACTGTAGCTACTATAGCCCAGTCACATACTGTAGCTACTACAGCCCAGTCACATACTGTAGCTACTACAGCCCAGTCAATTACTGTAGCTACTATAGCCCAGTCACATACTGTAGCTACTACAGCCCAGTCAATTACTGTAGCTACTATAGCCCAGTCACATACTGTAGCTACTACAGCCCAGTCACATACTGTAGCTACTACAGCCCAGTCACATACTGTAGCTACTATGGCCCAGTGGCATACTGTAGCTACTATAGCCCAGTGGCATACTGTAGCTACTATAGCCAAGTCACATACTGTAGCTACTACAGCCCAGTCACATACTGTAGCTACTATAGCCCAGTCACATACTGTAGCTACTATAGCTCAGTCACACAATGTAGCTACTATAGCCCAGTCCCATATTGTAGATACTATAGCCCAGTCACATACTGTAGCTACAATAGCCCAGTCACATACTGTAGCTACTATAGCCCAGTCACACAATGTAGCTACTATAGCCCAGTCCCATATTGTATATACTATAGCCCAGTCATATACTGTAGATACTATAGCCCAGTCACATACTGTAGCTACTACAGCCCAGTCACATACTGTAGCTACTATAGCCCAGTCACACACTGTAGCTACTATAACCCAGTCACACAATGTAGCTACTATAACCCAGTCACATACTGTAGCTACAATGGCCCAGTCACATACTGTAGCTACTATAGCCCAGTCACATACTGTAGCTACTATAGCCCAGTCACATACTGTAGCTACTATAACCCAGTCACATACTGTAGCTACTACAGTCCAGTCACATACTGTAGCTACTACAGCCCAGTCACATACTGTAGCTACTACAGCCCAGTCACATACTGTAGCTACTATAGCCCAGTCACATACTGTAGCTACTATAGCCCAGTCACACAATGTAGCTACTATGGCCCAGTCACATACTGTAGCTACTACAGCCCAGTCACATACTGTAGCTACTACAGCCCAGTCACATACTGTAGCTACTATAGCCCAGTCACACACTGTAGCTACTATACCCCAGTCACATACTGTAGCTACAATTGCCCAGTCACATACTATAGCAACAATAATCCAGTCACATACTGTAGCTACTATAGCCCAGTCACATACTGTAGCTACTATAGCCCAGTCACACAATGTAGCTACTATGGCCCAGTCACATACTGTAGCTACTACAGCCCAGTCACATACTGTAGCTACTACAGCCCAGTCACATACTGTAGCTACTATAGCCCAGTCACACACTGTAGCTACTATACCCCAGTCACATACTGTAGCTACAATTGCCCAGTCACATACTGTAGCTACTATAGCCCAGCCACATACTATAGCAACAATAATCCAGTCACATACTGTAGCTACTATAGCCCAGTCACATACTGTAGCTACAAAAGCCCAGTCACATACTGTAGCTACTATAGCCCTGTCACATAATGTAGCTACTACGGCCCAGTCACATACTATAGCAACAATAATCCAGTCACATACTGTAGCTACTATAGCCCAGTCACATACTGTAGCTGCTACAGCCCAGTCACACAATGTAGCTACTATAGCCCAGTCACATACTGTAGCTACTATAGCCCAGTCACATACTGTAGCTACTATAGCCCAGTCACATACTGTAGCTACTATAGCCCAGTCACACAATGTAGCTACTATAGCCCAGTCACATACTGTAGCTACTATAGCCCAGTCACATACTGTAGCTACTATAGCCCTGTCACATAATGTAGCTACTATAGCCCAGTCACACAATGTAGCTACTATAGCCCAGTCACATACTGTAGCTACTACAGCCCAGTCACATACTGTAGCTACTATGGCCCAGTCACATACTGTAGCTACTATAGCCAAGTCACACACTGTAGCTACTATAGCCCAGTCACACACTGTAGCTACTATAGCCCAGTCACACACTGTAGCTACTATAGCCCAGCCACATACTGTAGCTACTATAGCCCAGCCACATACTGTAGCTACTATAGCCCAGTCACATACTGTAGCTACTACAGCCCAGTCACATACTGTAGCTACAATAGCCCTGTCACATACTGTAGCTACTATAGCCCAGTCACATACTGTAGCTACTACAGCCCAGTTACATACTGTAGCTACTATAGCCCAGTCACACACTGTAGCTACAATAGCCCAGTCACATACTGTAGCTACTATAGCCCAGTCACATACTGTAGCTACTACAGCCCAGTCACATACTGTAGCTACTACAGCCCAGTCAATTACTGTAGCTACTATAGCCCAGTCACATACTGTAGCTACTACAGCCCAGTCACATACTGTAGCTACTACAGCCCAGTCACATACTGTAGCTACTACAGCCCAGTCACATACTGTAGCTACTACAAACCAGTCACATATGGTAGCTACTATGGCCCAGTCACATATTGTAGCTACTACGGCCCAGTCACATACTGTAGCTACTACAGCCCAGTCACATACTGTAGCTACTATGGCCCAGTCACATACTGTAGCTACTATAGCCCAGTCACATATTGTAGCTACTATAGCCCAGTCACATACTGTAGCTACTATAGCCCAGTCACATACTGTAGCTACTACGGCCCAGTCACATACTATAGCAACAATAATCCAGTCACATACTGTAGCTACTATAGCCCAGTCACATACTGTAGCTACTATAGCCCAGTCACATACTGTAGCTACTATGGCCCAGTCACACAATGTAGCTACTATAGCCCAGTCACATACTGTAGCTACTACAGCCCAGTCACATACTGTAGCTACTATAGCCCAGTCACATACTGTAGCTACTATAGCCCAGTCACACAATGTAGCTACTATAGCCCAGTCACATACTGTAGCTACTTTAGCCCAGTCACATAATGCAGCTACTACAGCCCAGTCACACAATGTAGCTACTATAGCCCAGTCACATACTGTAGCTACTACAGCCCAGTCACATACTGTAGCTACTATGGCCCAGTCACATACTGTAGCTACTACAGCCAAGTCACACATTGTAGCTACTATAGCCCAGTCACACACTGTAGCTACTATAGCCCAGTCACACACTGTAGCTACTATAGCCCAGCCACATACTGTAGCTACTATAGCCTAGTCACACACTGTAGCTACTATAGCCCAGTCACATACTGTAGCTACTATAGCCCAGTCACACACTGTAGCTACTATAGCCCAGCCACATACTGTAGCTACTATAGCCCAGTCACATACTGTAGCTACTACAGCCCAGTCACATACTGTAGCTACAATAGCCCAGTCACATACTGTAGCTACTATAGCCCAGTCACATACTGTAGCTACTACAGCCCAGTCACATACTGTAGCTACTATAGCCCAGTCACACACTGTAGCTACTATAGCCCAGCCACATACTGTAGCTACTATAGCCCAGTCACATACTGTAGCTACAATAGCCCAGTCACATACTGTAGCTACTATAGCCCAGTCACATACTGTAGCTACTACAGCCCAGTCACATACTGTAGCTACTACAGCCCAGTCAATTACTGTAGCTACTGTAGCCCAGTCACATACTGTAGCTACTACAGCCCAGTCACATACTGTAGCTACTACAGCCCAGCCACATACTGTAGCTACTATAGCCCTGTCACATAATGTAGCTACTACGGCCCAGTCACATACTATAGCAACAATAATCCAGTCACATACTGTAGCTACTATAGCCCAGTCACATACTGTAGCTACTACAGCCCAGTCACACAATGTAGCTACTATAGCCCAGTCACATACTGTAGCTACTATAGCCCAGTCACATACTGTAGCTACTATAGCCCAGTCACATACTGTAGCTACTATAGCCCAGTCACACAATGTAGCTACTATAGCCCAGTCACATACTGTAGCTACTATAGCCCAGTCACATACTGTAGCTACTATAGCCCTGTCACATAATGTAGCTACTATAGCCCAGTCACACAATGTAGCTACTATAGCCCAGTCACATACTGTAGCTACTACAGCCCAGTCACATACTGTAGCTACTATGGCCCAGTCACATACTGTAGCTACTATAGCCAAGTCACACACTGTAGCTACTATAGCCCAGTCACACACTGTAGCTACTATAGCCCAGTCACACACTGTAGCTACTATAGCCCAGCCACATACTGTAGCTACTATAGCCCAGCCACATACTGTAGCTACTATAGCCCAGTCACATACTGTAGCTACTACAGCCCAGTCACATACTGTAGCTACAATAGCCCTGTCACATACTGTAGCTACTATAGCCCAGTCACATACTGTAGCTACTACAGCCCAGTTACATACTGTAGCTACTATAGCCCAGTCACACACTGTAGCTACAATAGCCCAGTCACATACTGTAGCTACTATAGCCCAGTCACATACTGTAGCTACTACAGCCCAGTCACATACTGTAGCTACTACAGCCCAGTCAATTACTGTAGCTACTATAGCCCAGTCACATACTGTAGCTACTACAGCCCAGTCACATACTGTAGCTACTACAGCCCAGTCACATACTGTAGCTACTACAGCCCAGTCACATACTGTAGCTACTACAGCCCAGTCACATATGGTAGCTACTATGGCCCAGTCACATATTGTAGCTACTACGGCCCAGTCACATACTGTAGCTACTACAGCCCAGTCACATACTGTAGCTACTATGGCCCAGTCACATACTGTAGCTACTATAGCCCAGTCACATATTGTAGCTACTATAGCCCAGTCACATACTGTAGCTACTATAGCCCAGTCACATACTGTAGCTACTACGGCCCAGTCACATACTATAGCAACAATAATCCAGTCACATACTGTAGCTACTATAGCCCAGTCACATACTGTAGCTACTATAGCCCAGTCACATACTGTAGCTACTATGGCCCAGTCACACAATGTAGCTACTATAGCCCAGTCACATACTGTAGCTACTACAGCCCAGTCACATACTGTAGCTACTATAGCCCAGTCACATACTGTAGCTACTATAGCCCAGTCACACAATGTAGCTACTATAGCCCAGTCACATACTGTAGCTACTTTAGCCCAGTCACATAATGCAGCTACTACAGCCCAGTCACACAATGTAGCTACTATAGCCCAGTCACATACTGTAGCTACTACAGCCCAGTCACATACTGTAGCTACTATGGCCCAGTCACATACTGTAGCTACTACAGCCAAGTCACACATTGTAGCTACTATAGCCCAGTCACACACTGTAGCTACTATAGCCCAGTCACACACTGTAGCTACTATAGCCCAGCCACATACTGTAGCTACTATAGCCCAGTCACACACTGTAGCTACTATAGCCCAGTCACATACTGTAGCTACTATAGCCCAGTCACACACTGTAGCTACTATAGCCCAGCCACATACTGTAGCTACTATAGCCCAGTCACATACTGTAGCTACTACAGCCCAGTCACATACTGTAGCTACAATAGCCCAGTCACATACTGTAGCTACTATAGCCCAGTCACATACTGTAGCTACTACAGCCCAGTCACATACTGTAGCTACTATAGCCCAGTCACACACTGTAGCTACTATAGCCCAGCCACATACTGTAGCTACTATAGCCCAGTCACATACTGTAGCTACAATAGCCCAGTCACATACTGTAGCTACTATAGCCCAGTCACATACTGTAGCTACTACAGCCCAGTCACATACTGTAGCTACTACAGCCCAGTCAATTACTGTAGCTACTGTAGCCCAGTCACATACTGTAGCTACTACAGCCCAGTCACATACTGTAGCTACTACAGCCCAGCCACATACTGTAGCTACTACAGCCCAGCCACATACTGTAGATACTATAGCCCAGTCACATACTGTAGCTACTATAACCCAGTCACATACTGTAGCTACTATAACCCAGTCACATACTGTAGCTACAATGGCCCAGTCACATACTGTAGCTACTATAGCCCAGTCACATACTGTAGCTACTATAACCCAGTCAAATACTGTAGCTACTATAACCCAGTCACATACTGTAGCTACTACAGCCCAGTCACATACTGTAGCTACTACAGCCCAGTCACATACTGTAGCTACTACAGCCCAGTCACATACTGTAGCTACTATAGCCCAGTCACATACTGTAGCTACTGTAGCCCAGTCACACAATGTAGCTACTATGGCCCAGTCACATACTGTAGCTACTACAGCCCAGTCACATACTGTAGCTACTACAGCCCAGTCACATACTGTAGCTACTATAGCCCAGTCACATACTGTAGCTACTACAGCCCAGCCACATACTGTAGCTACTATAGCCCAGCCACATACTGTAGCTACTATAGCCAAGTCACATACTGTAGCTACAATTGCCCAGTCACATACTGTTGCTACTATAGCCCAGCCACATACTATAGCAACAATAATCCAGTCACATACTGTAGCTACTATAGCCCAGTCACATTCTGTAGCTACAATAGCCCAGTCACATACTGTAGCTACTATAGCCCAGTCACATACTGTAGCTACTATGGCCCTGTCACATAATGTAGCTACTATAGCCCAGTCACATACTGTATTTACAATAGCCCAGTCACATACTGTAGCTACAATAGCCCAGTCACATACTGTAGCTACTATAGCCCAGTCACATACTGTAGCTACTACGGCCCAGTCACATACTGTAGCTACTATGGCCCAGTCACACAATGTAGCTACTATAGCCCAGTCACATACTGTAGCTACTATAGCCCAGTCACATACTGTAGCTACTACAGCCCAGTCACACAATGTAGCTACTATAGCCCAGTCACATACTGTAGCTACTACAGCCCAGTCACATACTGTAGCTACTATGGCCCAGTCACATACTGTAGCTACTATAGCCCAGTCACACACTGTAGCTACTATAGCCCAGTCACACACTGTAGCTACTATAGCCCAGCCACATACTGTAGCTACTATAGCCCAGTCACACACTGTAGCTACTATAGCCCAGTCACATACTGTATCTACTATAGCCCAGTCACACACTGTAGCTACTATAGCCCAGCCACATACTGTAGCTACTATAGCCCAGTCACATACTGTAGCTACTACAGCCCAGTCACATACTGTAGCTACTATAGCCCAGTCACATACTGTAGCTACTATAGCCCAGTCACACAATGTAGCTACTATAGCCCAGTCACATACTGTAGCTACTTTAGCCCAGTCACATAATGTAGCTACTACAGCCCAGTCACACAATGTAGCTACTATAGCCCAGTCACATACTGTAGCTACTACAGCCCAGTCACATACTGTCGCTACTATGGCCCAGTCACATACTGTAGCTACTACAGCCAAGTCACACATTGTAGCTACTATAGCCCAGTCACACACTGTAGCTACTATAGCCCAGTCACACACTGTAGCTACTATAGCCCAGCCACATACTGTAGCTACTATAGCCCAGTCACACACTGTAGCTACTATAGCCCAGTCACATACTGTAGCTACTATAGCCCAGTCACACACTGTAGCTACTATAGCCCAGCCACATACTGTAGCTACTATAGCCCAGTCACATACTGTAGCTACTACAGCCCTGTCACATACTGTAGCTACAATAGCCCAGTCACATACTGTAGCTACTATAGCCCAGTCACATACTGTAGCTACTACAGCCCAGTCACATACTGTAGCTACTATAGCCCAGTCACACACTGTAGCTACTATAGCCCAGCCACATACTGTAGCTACTATAGCCCAGTCACATACTGTAGCTACAATAGCCCAGTCACATACTGTAGCTACTATAGCCCAGTCACATACTGTAGCTACTACAGCCCAGTCACATACTGTAGCTACTACAGCCCAGTCAATTACTGTAGCTACTGTAGCCCAGTCACATACTATAGCTACTACAGCCCAGTCACATACTGTAGCTACTACAGCCCAGCCACATACTGTAGCTACTACAGCCCAGCCACATACTGTAGCTACTATAGCCCAGTCACATACTGTAGCTACTATAACCCAGTCACATACTGTAGCTACTATAACCCAGTCACATACTGTAGCTACAATGGCCCAGTCACATACTGTAGCTACTATAGCCCAGTCACATACTGTAGCTACTATAACCCAGTCACATACTGTAGCTACTATAACCCAGTCACATACTGTAGCTACTACAGCCCAGTCACATACTGTAGCTACTACAGCCCAGTCACATACTGTAGCTACTACAGCCCAGTCACATACTGTAGCTACTATAGCCCAGTCACATACTGTAGCTACTGTAGCCCAGTCACACAATGTAGCTACTATGGCCCAGTCACATACTGTAGCTACTACAGCCCAGTCACATACTGTAGCTACTACAGCCCAGTCACATACTGTAGCTACTATAGCCCAGTCACATACTGTAGCTACTACAGCCCAGCCACATACTGTAGCTACTATAGCCCAGCCACATACTGTAGCTACTATAGCCCAGTCACATACTGTAGCTACAATTGCCCAGTCACATACTGTAGCTACTATAGCCCAGCCACATACTATAGCAACAATAATCCAGTCACATACTGTAGCTACTATAGCCCAGTCACATTCTGTAGCTACAATAGCCCAGTCACATACTGTAGCTACTATAGCCCAGTCACATACTGTAGCTACTATAGCCCTGTCACATAATGTAGCTACTATAGCCCAGTCACATACTGTATTTACAATAGCCCAGTCACATACTGTAGCTACAATAGCCCAGTCACATACTGTAGCTACTATAGCCCAGTCACATACTGTAGCTACTACGGCCCAGTCACATACTGTAGCTACTATGGCCCAGTCACACAATGTAGCTACTATAGCCCAGTCACATACTGTAGCTACTATAGCCCAGTCACATACTGTAGCTACTACAGCCCAGTCACACAATGTAGCTACTATAGCCCAGTCACATACTGTAGCTACTACAGCCCAGTCACATACTGTAGCTACTATGGCCCCGTCACATACTGTAGCTACTATAGCCAAGTCACACACTGTAGCTACTATAGCCCAGTCACACACTGTAGCTACTATAGCCCAGTCACACACTGTAGCTACTACAGCCCAGCCACATACTGTAGCTACTATAGCCCAGTCACACACTGTAGCTACTATAGCCCAGTCACATACTGTAGCTACTACAGCCCAGTCACACAATGTAGCTACTATAGCCCAGTCCCATATTGTATATACTATAGCCCAGTCATATACTGTAGATACTATAGCCCAGTCACATACTGTAGCTACTACAGCCCAGTCACATACTGTAGCTACTATAGCCCAGTCACACACTGTAGCTACTATAACCCAGTCACACAATGTAGCTACTATAACCCAGTCACATACTGTAGCTACAATGGCCCAGTCACATACTGTAGCTACTATAGCCCAGTCACATACTGTAGCTACTATAGCCCAGTCACATACTGTAGCTACTATAACCCAGTCACATACTGTAGCTACTACAGTCCAGTCACATACTGTAGCTACTACAGCCCAGTCACATACTGTAGCTACTACAGCCCAGTCACATACTGTAGCTACTATAGCCCAGTCACATACTGTAGCTACTATAGCCCAGTCACACAATGTAGCTACTATGGCCCAGTCACATACTGTAGCTACTACAGCCCAGTCACATACTGTAGCTACTACAGCCCAGTCACACAATGTAGCTACTATAGCCCAGTCACATACTGTAGCTACTATAGCCCAGTCACATACTGTAGCTACTACAGCCCAGTCACACAATGTAGCTACTATAGCCCAGTCACATACTGTAGCTACTACAGCCCAGTCACATACTGTAGCTACTATGGCCCAGTCACATACTGTAGCTACTATAGCCCAGTCACACACTGTAGCTACTATAGCCCAGTCACACACTGTAGCTACTATAGCCCAGCCACATACTGTAGCTACTATAGCCCAGTCACACACTGTAGCTACTATAGCCCAGTCACATACTGTATCTACTATAGCCCAGTCACACACTGTAGCTACTATAGCCCAGCCACATACTGTAGCTACTATAGCCCAGTCACATACTGTAGCTACTACAGCCCAGTCACATACTGTAGCTACTATAGCCCAGTCACATACTGTAGCTACTATAGCCCAGTCACACAATGTAGCTACTATAGCCCAGTCACATACTGTAGCTACTTTAGCCCAGTCACATAATGTAGCTACTACAGCCCAGTCACACAATGTAGCTACTATAG
The DNA here is from genome assembly GCF_029448725.1 of Salvelinus fontinalis. Lineage (NCBI taxonomy): Eukaryota > Metazoa > Chordata > Actinopteri > Salmoniformes > Salmonidae > Salvelinus > Salvelinus fontinalis. The sequence goes on from NC_074680.1 coordinate 19,875,780, forward strand.
CCCAGTCACATACTGTAGCTACTACAGCCCAGTCACATACTGTCGCTACTATGGCCCAGTCACATACTGTAGCTACTACAGCCAAGTCACACATTGTAGCTACTATAGCCCAGTCACACACTGTAGCTACTATAGCCCAGTCACACACTGTAGCTACTATAGCCCAGCCACATACTGTAGCTACTATAGCCCAGTCACACACTGTAGCTACTATAGCCCAGTCACATACTGTAGCTACTATAGCCCAGTCACACACTGTAGCTACTATAGCCCAGCCACATACTGTAGCTACTATAGCCCAGTCACATACTGTAGCTACTACAGCCCTGTCACATACTGTAGCTACAATAGCCCAGTCACATACTGTAGCTACTATAGCCCAGTCACATACTGTAGCTACTACAGCCCAGTCACATACTGTAGCTACTATAGCCCAGTCACACACTGTAGCTACTATAGCCCAGCCACATACTGTAGCTACTATAGCCCAGTCACATACTGTAGCTACAATAGCCCAGTCACATACTGTAGCTACTATAGCCCAGTCACATACTGTAGCTACTACAGCCCAGTCACATACTGTAGCTACTACAGCCCAGTCAATTACTGTAGCTACTGTAGCCCAGTCACATACTATAGCTACTACAGCCCAGTCACATACTGTAGCTACTACAGCCCAGCCACATACTGTAGCTACTACAGCCCAGCCACATACTGTAGCTACTATAGCCCAGTCACATACTGTAGCTACTATAACCCAGTCACATACTGTAGCTACTATAACCCAGTCACATACTGTAGCTACAATGGCCCAGTCACATACTGTAGCTACTATAGCCCAGTCACATACTGTAGCTACTATAACCCAGTCACATACTGTAGCTACTATAACCCAGTCACATACTGTAGCTACTACAGCCCAGTCACATACTGTAGCTACTACAGCCCAGTCACATACTGTAGCTACTACAGCCCAGTCACATACTGTAGCTACTATAGCCCAGTCACATACTGTAGCTACTGTAGCCCAGTCACACAATGTAGCTACTATGGCCCAGTCACATACTGTAGCTACTACAGCCCAGTCACATACTGTAGCTACTACAGCCCAGTCACATACTGTAGCTACTATAGCCCAGTCACATACTGTAGCTACTACAGCCCAGCCACATACTGTAGCTACTATAGCCCAGCCACATACTGTAGCTACTATAGCCCAGTCACATACTGTAGCTACAATTGCCCAGTCACATACTGTAGCTACTATAGCCCAGCCACATACTATAGCAACAATAATCCAGTCACATACTGTAGCTACTATAGCCCAGTCACATTCTGTAGCTACAATAGCCCAGTCACATACTGTAGCTACTATAGCCCAGTCACATACTGTAGCTACTATAGCCCTGTCACATAATGTAGCTACTATAGCCCAGTCACATACTGTATTTACAATAGCCCAGTCACATACTGTAGCTACAATAGCCCAGTCACATACTGTAGCTACTATAGCCCAGTCACATACTGTAGCTACTACGGCCCAGTCACATACTGTAGCTACTATGGCCCAGTCACACAATGTAGCTACTATAGCCCAGTCACATACTTTAGCTACTATAGCCCAGTCACATACTGTAGCTACTACAGCCCAGTCACACAATGTAGCTACTATAGCCCAGTCACATACTGTAGCTACTACAGCCCAGTCACATACTGTAGCTACTATGGCCCCGTCACATACTGTAGCTACTATAGCCAAGTCACACACTGTAGCTACTATAGCCCAGTCACACACTGTAGCTACTATAGCCCAGTCACACACTGTAGCTACTACAGCCCAGCCACATACTGTAGCTACTATAGCCCAGTCACACACTGTAGCTACTATAGCCCAGTCACATACTGTAGCTACTACAGCCCAGTCACACAATGTAGCTACTATAGCCCAGTCCCATATTGTATATACTATAGCCCAGTCATATACTGTAGATACTATAGCCCAGTCACATACTGTAGCTACTACAGCCCAGTCACATACTGTAGCTACTATAGCCCAGTCACACACTGTAGCTACTATAACCCAGTCACACAATGTAGCTACTATAACCCAGTCACATACTGTAGCTACAATGGCCCAGTCACATACTGTAGCTACTATAGCCCAGTCACATACTGTAGCTACTATAGCCCAGTCACATACTGTAGCTACTATAACCCAGTCACATACTGTAGCTACTACAGTCCAGTCACATACTGTAGCTACTACAGCCCAGTCACATACTGTAGCTACTACAGCCCAGTCACATACTGTAGCTACTATAGCCCAGTCACATACTGTAGCTACTATAGCCCAGTCACACAATGTAGCTACTATGGCCCAGTCACATACTGTAGCTACTACAGCCCAGTCACATACTGTAGCTACTACAGCCCAGTCACATACTGTAGCTACTATAGCCCAGTCACACACTGTAGCTACTATAGCCCAGTCACATACTGTAGCTAGAATTGCCCAGTCACATACTGTAGCTACTATAGCCCAGCCACATACTATAGCAACAATAATCCAGTCACATACTGTAGCTACTATAGCCCAGTCACATACTGTAGCTACAAAAGCCCAGTCACATACTGTAGCTACTATAGCCCAGTCACATACTGTAGCTACTATAGCCCTGTCACATAATGTAGCTACTACGGCCCAGTCACATACTATAGCAACAATAATCCAGGCACATACTGTAGCTACTATAGCCCAGTCACATACTGTAGCTACTATGGCCCAGTCACACAATGTAGCTACTATAGCCCAGTCACATACTGTAGCTACTATAGCCCAGTCACATACTGTAGCTACTATAGCCCAGTCACATCCTGTAGCTACTATAGCCCAGTCACACAATGTAGCTACTATACCCCAGTCACATACTGTAGCTACTATAGCCCAGTCACATACTGTAGCTACTATAGCCCTGTCACATAATGTAGCTACTATAGCCCAGTCACACAATGTAGCTACTATAGCCCAGTCACATACTGTAGCTACTACAGCCCAGTCACATACTGTAGCTACTATGGCCCAGTCACATACTGTAGCTACTATAGCCAAGTCACACACTGTAGCTACTATTGCCCAGTCACACACTGTAGCTACTATAGCCCAGTCACACACTGTAGCTACTATAGCCCAGCCACATACTGTAGCTACTATAGCCCAGCCACATACTGTAGCTACTATAGCCCAGTCACATACTGTAGCTACTACAGCCCAGTCACATACTGTAGCTACAATAGCCCTGTCACATACTCTAGCTACTATAGCCCAGTCACATACTGTAGCTACTACAGCCCAGTCACATACTGTAGCTACTATAGCCCAGTCACACACTGTAGCTACAATAGCCCAGTCACATACTGTAGCTACTATAGCCCAGTCACATACTGTAGCTACTACAGCCCAGTCACATACTGTAGCTACTACAGCCCAGTCAATTACTGTAGCTACTATAGCCCAGTCACATACTGTAGCTACTACAGCCCAGTCACATACTGTAGCTACTACAGCCCAGTCACATACTGTAGCTACTACAGCCCAGTCACATACTGTAGCTACTACAGCCCAGTCACATATGGTAGCTACTATGGCCCAGTCACATATTGTAGCTACTACGGCCCAGTCACATACTGTAGCTACTACAGCCCAGACATATACTGTAGCTACTATAGCCCAGTCAAATACTGTAGCTACTATAGCCCAGTCACATACTGTAGCTACTATAGCCCAGTCACATATTGTAGCTACTATAGCCCAGTCACATACTGTAGCTACTATAGCCCAGTCACATACTGTAGCTACTACGGCCCAGTCACATACTATAGCAACAATAATCCAGTCACATACTGTAGCTACTATAGCCCAGTCACACAATGTAGCTACTATGGCCCAGTCACATACTGTAGCTACTACAGCCCAGTCACAAACTGTAGCTACTACAGCCCAGTCACATACTGTAGCTACTATAGCCCAGTCACACACTGTAGCTACTATAGCCCAGTCACATACTGTAGCTACAATTGCCCAGTCACATACTGTAGCTACTATAGCCCAGCCACATACTATAGCAACAATAATCCAGTCACATACTGTAGCTACTATAGCCCAGTCACATACTGTAGCTACAAAAGCCCAGTCACATACTGTAGCTACTATAGCCCAGTCACATACTGTAGCTACTATAGCCCTGTCACATAATGTAGCTACTACGGCCCAGTCACATACTATAGCAACAATAATCCAGTCACATACTGTAGCTACTATAGCCCAGTCACATACTGTAGCTACTATGGCCCAGTCACACAATGTAGCTACTATAGCCCAGTCACATACTGTAGCTACTATAGCCCAGTCACACAATGTAGCTACTATAGCCCAGTCACATACTGTAGCTACTATAGCCCAGTCACACAATGTAGCTACTATAGCCCAGTCACATACTGTAGCTACTATAGCCCAGTCACATACTGTAGCTACTATAGCCCTGTCACATAATGTAGCTACTATAGCCCAGTCACACAATGTAGCTACTATAGCCCAGTCACATACTGTAGCTACTACAGCCCAGTCACATACTGTAGCTACTATAGCCCAGTCACACACTGTAGCTACAATAGCCCAGTCACATACTGTAGCTACTATAGCCCAGTCACATACTGTAGCTACTACAGCCCAGTCACATACTGTAGCTACTACAGCCCAGTCAATTACTGTAGCTACTATAGCCCAGTCACATACTGTAGCTACTACAGCCCAGTCACATACTGTAGCTACTACAGCCCAGTCACATACTGTAGCTACTACAGCCCAGTCACATACTGTAGCTACTACAGCCCAGACATATACTGTAGCTACTATAGCCCAGTCAAATACTGTAGCTACTATAGCCCAGTCACATACTGTAGCTACTATAGCCCAGTCACATATTGTAGCTACTATAGCCCAGTCACATACTGTAGCTACTATAGCCCAGTCACATACTGTAGCTACTACGGCCCAGTCACATACTATAGCAACAATAATCCAGTCACATACTGTAGCTACTATAGCCCAGTCACATACTGTAGCTACTATAGCCCAGTCACATACTGTAGCTACTATGGCCCAGTCACACAATGTAGCTACTATAGCCCAGTCACATACTGTAGCTACTACAGCCCAGTCACATACTGTAGCTACTATAGCCCAGTCACATACTGTAGCTACTATAGCCCAGTCACACAATGTAGCTACTATAGCCCAGTCACACAATGTAGCTACTATAGCCCAGTCACATACTGTAGCTACTACAGCCCAGTCACATACTGTAGCTACTATGGCCCAGTCACATACTGTAGCTACTACAGCCAAGTCACACATTGTAGCTACTATAGCCCAGTCACACACTGTAGCTACTATAGCCCAGTCACGCACTGTAGCTACTATAGCCCAGTCACACACTGTAGCTACTATAGCCCAGCCACATACTGTAGCTACTATAGCCAAGTCACACATTGTAGCTACTATAGCCCAGTCACACACTGTAGCTACTATAGCCCAGTCACGCACTGTAGCTACTATAGCCCAGCCACATACTGTAGCTACTATAGCCCAGTCACACACTGTAGCTACTATAGCCCAGTCACATACTGTAGCTACTATAGCCCAGTCACACACTGTAGCTACTATAGCCCAGCCACATACTGTAGCTACTATAGCCCAGTCACATACTGTAGCTACTACAGCCCAGTCACATACTGTAGCTACAATAGCCCAGTCACATACTGTAGCTACTATAGCCCAGTCACATACTGTAGCTACTACAGCCCAGTCACATACTGTAGCTACTATAGCCCAGTCACACACTGTAGCTACTATAGCCCAGCCACATACTGTAGCTACTATAGCCCAGTCACATACTGTAGCTACAATAGCCCAGTCACATACTGTAGCTACTATAGCCCAGTCACATACTGTAGCTACTACAGCCCAGTCACATACTGTAGCTACTACAGCCCAGTCAATTACTGTAGCTACTGTAGCCCAGTCACATACTGTAGCTACTACAGCCCAGTCACATACTGTAGCTACTACAGCCCAGCCACATACTGTAGCTACTACAGCCCAGCCACATACTGTAGCTACTATAGCCCAGTCACATACTGTAGCTACTATAACCCAGTCACATACTGTAGCTACTGTAACCCAGTCACATACTGTAGCTACAATGGCCCAGTCACATACTGTAGCTACTATAGCCCAGTCACATACTGTAGCTACTATAACCCAGTCACATACTGTAGCTACTATAACCCAGTCACATACTGTAGCTACTACAGCCCAGTCACATACTGTAGCTACTACAGCCCAGTCACATACTGTAGCTACTACAGCCCAGTCACATACTGTAGCTACTATAGCCCAGTCACATACTGTAGCTACTGTAGCCCAGTCACACAATGTAGCTACTATGGCCCAGTCACATACTGTAGCTACTACAGCCCAGTCACATACTGTAGCTACTACAGCCCAGTCACATACTGTAGCTACTATAGCCCAGTCACATACTGTAGCTACTACAGCCCAGCCACATACTGTAGCTACTATAGCCCAGCCACATACTGTAGCTACTATAGCCAAGTCACATACTGTAGCTACAATTGCCCAGTCACATACTGTAGCTACTATAGCCCAGCCACATACTATAGCAACAATAATCCAGTCACATACTGTAGCTACTATAGCCCAGTCACATTCTGTAGCTACAATAGCCCAGTCACATACTGCAGCTACTATAGCCCAGTCACATACTGTAGCTACTATAGCCCTGTCACATAATGTAGCTACTATAGCCCAGTCACATACTGTATTTACAATAGCCCAGTCACATACTGTAGCTACAATAGCCCAGTCACATACTGTAGCTACTATAGCCCAGTCACATACTGTAGCTACTACGGCCCAGTCACATACTGTAGCTACTATGGCCCAGTCACACAATGTAGCTACTATAGCCCAGTCACATACTGTAGCTACTATAGCCCAGTCACATACTGTAGCTACTACAGCCCAGTCACACAATGTAGCTACTATAGCCCAGTCACATACTGTAGCTACTACAGCCCAGTCACATACTGTAGCTACTATGGCCCAGTCACATACTGTAGCTACTATAGCCAAGTCACACACTGTAGCTACTATAGCCCAGTCACACACTGTAGCTACTATAGCCCAGTCACACACTGTAGCTACTATAGCCCAGCCACATACTGTAGCTACTATAGCCCAGTCACACACTGTAGCTACTATAGCCCAGTCACATACTGTATCTACTATAGCCCAGTCACACACTGTAGCTACTATAGCCCAGCCACATACTGTAGCTACTATAGCCCAGTCACATACTGTAGCTACTATAGCCCAGTCACATACTGTAGCTACTATAGCCCAGTCACATACTGTAGCTACTATAGCCCAGTCACACAATGTAGCTACTATAGCCCAGTCACATACTGTAGCTACTTTAGCCCAGTCACATAATGTAGCTACTACAGCCCAGTCACACAATGTAGCTACTATAGCCCAGTCACATACTGTAGCTACTACAGCCCAGTCACATACTGTCGCTACTATGGCCCAGTCACATACTGTAGCTACTACAGCCAAGTCACACATTGTAGCTACTATAGCCCAGTCTCACACTGTAGCTACTATAGCCCAGTCACACACTGTAGCTACTATAGCCCAGCCACATACTGTAGCTACTATAGCCCAGTCACACACTGTAGCTACTATAGCCCAGTCACATACTGTAGCTACTATAGCCCAGTCACACACTGTAGCTACTATAGCCCAGCCACATACTGTAGCTACTATAGCCCAGTCACATACTGTAGCTACTACAGCCCAGTCACATACTGTAGCTACAATAGCCCAGTCACATACTGTAGCTACTATAGCCCAGTCACATACTGTAGCTACTACAGCCCAGTCACATACTGTAGCTACTATAGCCCAGTCACACACTGTAGCTACTATAGCCCAGCCACATACTGTAGCTACTATAGCCCAGTCACATACTGTAGCTACAATAGCCCAGTCACATACTGTAGCTACTATAGCCCAGTCACATACTGTAGCTACTACAGCCCAGTCACATACTGTAGCTACTACAGCCCAGTCAATTACTGTAGCTACTGTAGCCCAGTCACATACTATAGCTACTACAGCCCAGTCACATACTGTAGCTACTACAGCCCAGCCACATACTGTAGCTACTACAGCCCAGCCACATACTGTAGCTACTATAGCCCAGTCACATACTGTAGCTACTATAACCCAGTCACATACTGTAGCTACTATAACCCAGTCACACACTGTAGCTACAATGGCCCAGTCACATACTGTAGCTACTATAGCCCAGTCACATACTGTAGCTACTATAACCCAGTCACATACTGTAGCTACTATAACCCAGTCACATACTGTAGCTACTACAGCCCAGTCACATACTGTAGCTACTACAGCCCAGTCACATACTGTAGCTACTACAGCCCAGTCACATACTGTAGCTACTATAGCCCAGTCACATACTGTAGCTACTGTAGCCCAGTCACACAATGTAGCTACTATGGCCCAGTCACATACTGTAGCTACTATAGCCCAGCCACATACTATAGCAACAATAATCCAGTCACATACTGTAGCTACTATAGCCCAGTCACATTCTGTAGCTACAATAGCCCAGTCACATACTGCAGCTACTATAGCCCAGTCACATACTGTAGCTACTATAGCCCTGTCACATAATGTAGCTACTATAGCCCAGTCACATACTGTATTTACAATAGCCCAGTCACATACTGTAGCTACAATAGCCCAGTCACATACTGTAGCTACTATAGCCCAGTCACATACTGTAGCTACTACGGCCCAGTCACATACTGTAGCTACTATGGCCCAGTCACACAATGTAGCTACTATAGCCCAGTCACATACTGTAGCTACTATAGCCCAGTCACATACTGTAGCTACTACAGCCCAGTCACACAATGTAGCTACTATAGCCCAGTCACATACTGTAGCTACTACAGCCCAGTCACATACTGTAGCTACTATGGCCCAGTCACATACTGTAGCTACTATAGCCAAGTCACACACTGTAGCTACTATAGCCCAGTCACACACTGTAGCTACTATAGCCCAGTCACACACTGTAGCTACTATAGCCCAGCCACATACTGTAGCTACTATAGCCCAGTCACACACTGTAGCTACTATAGCCCAGCCACATACTGTAGCTACTATAGCCCAGTCACATACTGTAGCTACTATAGCCCAGTCACATACTGTAGCTACTATAGCCCAGTCACATACTGTAGCTACTATAGCCCAGTCACACAATGTAGCTACTATAGCCCAGTCACATACTGTAGCTACTTTAGCCCAGTCACATAATGTAGCTACTACAGCCCAGTCACACAATGTAGCTACTATAGCCCAGTCACATACTGTAGCTACTACAGCCCAGTCACATACTGTCGCTACTATGGCCCAGTCACATACTGTAGCTACTACAGCCAAGTCACACATTGTAGCTACTATAGCCCAGTCACACACTGTAGCTACTATAGCCCAGTCACACACTGTAGCTACTATAGCCCAGCCACATACTGTAGCTACTATAGCCCAGTCACACACTGTAGCTACTATAGCCCAGTCACATACTGTAGCTACTATAGCCCAGTCACACACTGTAGCTACTATAGCCCAGCCACATACTGTAGCTACTATAGCCCAGTCACATACTGTAGCTACTACAGCCCAGTCACATACTGTAGCTACAATAGCCCAGTCACATACTGTAGCTACTATAGCCCAGTCACATACTGTAGCTACTACAGCCCAGTCACATACTGTAGCTACTATAGCCCAGTCACACACTGTAGCTACTATAGCCCAGCCACATACTGTAGCTACTATAGCCCAGTCACATACTGTAGCTACAATAGCCCAGTCACATACTGTAGCTACTATAGCCCAGTCACATACTGTAGCTACTACAGCCCAGTCACATACTGTAGCTACTACAGCCCAGTCAATTACTGTAGCTACTGTAGCCCAGTCACATACTATAGCTACTACAGCCCAGTCACATACTGTAGCTACTACAGCCCAGCCACATACTGTAGCTACTACAGCCCAGCCACATACTGTAGCTACTATAGCCCAGTCACATACTGTAGCTACTATAACCCAGTCACATACTGTAGCTACTATAACCCAGTCACATACTGTAGCTACAATGGCCCAGTCACATACTGTAGCTACTATAGCCCAGTCACATACTGTAGCTACTATAACCCAGTCACATACTGTAGCTACTATAACCCAGTCACATACTGTAGCTACTACAGCCCAGTCACATACTGTAGCTACTACAGCCCAGTCACATACTGTAGCTACTACAGCCCAGTCACATACTGTAGCTACTATAGCCCAGTCACATACTGTAGCTACTGTAGCCCAGTCACACAATGTAGCTACTATGGCCCAGTCACATACTGTAGCTACTACAGCCCAGTCACATACTGTAGCTACTACAGCCCAGTCACATACTGTAGCTACTATAGCCCAGTCACATACTGTAGCTACTACAGCCCAGCCACATACTGTAGCTACTATAGCCCAGCCACATACTGTAGCTACTATAGCCCAGTCACATACTGTAGCTACAATTGCCCAGTCACATACTGTAGCTACTATAGCCCAGCCACATACTATAGCAACAATAATCCAGTCACATACTGTAGCTACTATAGCCCAGTCACAATCTGTAGCTACAATAGCCCAGTCAAATACTGTAGCTACTATATCTCAGTCACATACTGTAGCTACTATAGCCCTGTCACATAATGTAGCTACTATAGCCCAGTCACATACTGTATTTACAATAGCCCAGTCACATACTGTAGCTACAATAGCCCAGTCACATACTGTAGCTACTATAGTCCAGTCACATACTGTAGCTACTACGGCCCAGTCACATACTGTAGCTACTATGGCCCAGTCACACAATGTAGCTACTATAGCCCAGTCACATACTGTAGCTACTATAGCCCAGTCACATACTGTAGCTACTACAGCACAGTCACACAATGTAGCTACTATAGCCCAGTCACATACTGTAGCTACTACAGCCCAGTCACATACTGTAGCTACTATGGCCCAGTCACATACTGTAGCTACTATAGCCAAGTCACACACTGTAGCTACTATGGCCCAGTCACATACTGTAGCTACTACAGCCCAGTCACATACTGTAGCTACTACAGCCCAGTCACATACTGTAGCTACTATAGCCCAGTCACATACTGTAGCTACTACAGCCCAGCCACATACTGTAGCTACTATAGCCCAGCCACATACTGTAGCTACTATAGCCCAGTCACATACTGTAGCTACAATTGCCCAGTCACATACTGTAGCTACTATAGCCCAGCCACATACTATAGCAACAATAATCCAGTCACATACTGTAGCTACTATAGCCCAGTCACATTCTGTAGCTACAATAGCCCAGTCAAATACTGTAGCTACTATAGCCCAGTCACATACTGTAGCTACTATAGCCCTGTCACATAATGTAGCTACTATAGCCCAGTCACATACTGTATTTACAATAGCCCAGTCACATACTGTAGCTACAATAGCCCAGTCACATACTGTAGCTACTATAGTCCAGTCACATACTGTAGCTACTACGGCCCAGTCACATACTGTAGCTACTATGGCCCAGTCACACAATGTAGCTACTATAGCCCAGTCACATACTGTAGCTACTATAGCCCAGTCACATACTGTAGCTACTACAGCACAGTCACACAATGTAGCTACTATAGCCCAGTCACATACTGTAGCTACTACAGCCCAGTCACATACTGTAGCTACTATGGCCCAGTCGCATACTGTAGCTACTATAGCCAAGTCACACACTGTAGCTACTATAGCCCAGTCACACACTGTAGCTACTATAGCCCAGTCACATACTGTAGCTACTATGGCCCAGTCACATACTGTAGCTACTATAGCCAAGTCACACACTGTAGCTACTATAGCCCAGTCACACACTGTAGCTACTATAGCCCAGTCACACACTGTAGCTACTACAGCCCAGCCACATACTGTAGCTACTATAGCCCAGCCACATACTGTAGCTACTATAGCCCAGTCACATACTGTAGCTACTACAGCCCAGTCACATACTGTAGCTACTATAGCCAAGTCACACACTGTAGCTACTATAGCCCAGTCACACACTGTAGCTACTATAGCCCAGTTACATACTGTAGCTACTATAGCCCAGTCACACACTGTAGCTACTATAGCCCAGCCACATACTGTAGCTACTATAGCCCAGTCACATACTGTAGCTACTACAGCCCAGTCACATACTGTAGCTACAATAGCCCAGTCACATACTGTAGCTACTATAGCCCAGTCACATACTGTAGCCACTACAGCCCAGTCACATACTGTAGCTACTATAGCCCAGTAACACACTGTAGCTACTATAGCCCAGTCACATACTGTAGCTACTATAGCCCAGTCACATACTGTAGCTACTGTAGCCCAGTCACACAATGTAGCTACTATGGCCCAGTCACATACTGTAGCTACTACAGCCCAGTCACATACTGTAGCTACTACAGCCCAGTCACATACTGTAGCTACTATAGCCCAGTCACATACTGTAGCTACTACAGCCCAGCCACATACTGTAGCTACTGTAGCCCAGCCACATACTGTAGCTACTATAGCCCATTCACATACTGTAGCTACAATTGCCCAGTCACATACTGTAGCTACTATAGCCCAGCCACATACTATAGCAACAATAATCCAGTCACATACTGTAGCTACTATAGCCCAGTCACATTCTGTAGCTACAATAGCCCAGTCACATACTGTAGCTACTATAGCCCAGTCACATACTGTAGCTACTATAGCCCTGTCACATAATGTAGCTACTATCGCCCAGTCACATACTGTAGCTACAATAGCCCAGTCACATACTGTAGCTACAATAGCCCAGTCACATACTGTAGCTACTATAGCCCAGTCACATACTGTAGCTACTACGGCCCAGTCACATACTGTAGCTACTATGGCCCAGTCACACAATGTAGCTACTATAGCCCAGTCACATACTGTAGCTACTATAGCCCAGTCACATACTGTAGCTACTACAGCCCAGTCACACAATGTAGCTACTATAGCCCAGTCACATACTGTAGCTACTACAGCCCAGTCACATACTGTAGCTACAATAGCCCAGTCACATACTGTAGCTACTATAGCCCAGTCACATACTGTAGCCACTACAGCCCAGTCACATACTGTAGCTACTATAGCCCAGTCACACACTGTAGCTACTATAGCCCAGCCACATACTGTAGCTACTATAGCCCAGTCACATACTGTAGCTACAATAGCCCAGTCACATACTGTAGCTACTATAGCCCAGTCACATACTGTAGCTACTACAGCCCAGTCACATACTGTAGCTACTACAGCCCAGTCAATTACTGTAGCTACTATAGCCCAGTCACATACTGTAGCTACTACAGCCCAGTCACATACTGTAGCTACTACAGCCCAGCCACATACTGTAGCTACTATAGCCCAGTCACATACTGTAGCTACTATAACCCAGTCACATACTGTAGCTACTATAACCCAGTCACATACTGTAGCTACAATGGCCCAGTCACATACTGTAGCTACTATAGCCCAGTCACATACTGTAGCTACTATAGCCCAGTCACATACTGTAGCTACTATAACCCAGTCACATACTGTAGCTACTAGAGTCCAGTCACATACTGTAGCTACTATAGCCCAGTCACACACTGTAGCTACTATAGCCCAATCACATACTGTAGCTACTATAGCCCAGTCACATACTGTAGCTACTATAGCCCAGTCACATACTGTAGCTACTATAGCCCAGTCACATACTGTAGCTACTATAGCCCTGTCACATAATGTAGCTACTATAGCCCAGTCACATACTGTATTTACAATAGCCCAGTCACATACTGTAGCTACAATAGCCCAGTCACATACTGTAGCTACTATAGCCCAGTCACATACTGTAGCTACTACGGCCCAGTCACATACTGTAGCTACTATGGCCCAGTCACACAATGTAGCTACTATAGCCCAGTCACATACTGTAGCTACTATAGCCCAGTCACATACTGTAGCTACTACAGCCCAGTCACACAATGTAGCTACTATAGCCCAGTCACATACTGTAGCTACTACAGCCCAGTCACATACTGTAGCTACTATGGCCCAGTCACATACTGTAGCTACTATAGCCAAGTCACACACTGTAGCTACTATAGCCCAGTCACACACTGTAGATACTATAGCCCAGTCACATACTGTAGCTACTATAGCCCAGCCACATACTGTAGCTACTATAGCCCAGTCACACACTGTAGCTACTATAGCCCAGTCACATACTGTAGCTACTATAGCCCAGTCACACACTGTAGCTACTATAGCCCAGCCACATACTGTAGCTACTATAGCCCAGTCACATTCTGTAGCTACTACAGCCCAGTCACATACTGTAGCTACTATAGCCCAGTCACATACTGTAGCTACTATAGCCCAGTCACACAATGTAGCTACTATAGCCCAGTCACATACTGTAGCTACTTTAGCCCAGTCACATAATGTAGCTACTACAGCCCAGTCACACAATGTAGCTACTATAGCCCAGTCACATACTGTAGCTACTACAGCCTAGTCACATACTGTCGCTACTATGGCCCAGTCACATACTGTAGCTACTACAGCCAAGTCACACATTGTAGCTACTATAGACCAGTCACACACTGTAGCTACTATAGCCCAGTCACACACTGTAGCTACTATAGCCCAGCCACATACTGTAGCTACTATAGCCCAGTCACACACTGTAGCTACTATAGCCCAGTCACATACTGTAGCTACTATAGCCCAGTCACACACTGTAGCTACTATAGCCCAGCCACATACTGTAGCTACTATAGCCCAGTCACATACTGTAGCTACTACAGCCCAGTCACATACTATAGCTACAATAGCCCAGTCACATACTGTAGCTACTATAGCCCAGTCACATACTGTAGCTACTACAGCCCAGTCACATACTGTAGCTACTACAGCCCAGTCACACACTGTAGCTACTATAGCCCAGCCACATACTGTAGCTACTATAGCCCAGTCACATACTGTAGCTACAATAGCCCAGTCACATACTGTAGCTACTATAGCCCAGTCACATACTGTAGCTACTACAGCCCAGTCACATACTGTAGCTACTACAGCCCAGTCAATTACTGTAGCTACTGAAGCCCAGTCACATACTATAGCTACTACAGCCCAGTCACATACTGTAGCTACTACAGCCCAGCCACATACTGTAGCTACTACAGCCCAGCCACATACTGTAGCTACTATAGCCCAGTCACATACTGTAGCTACTATAACCCAGTCACATACTGTAGCTACTATAACCCAGTCACATACTGTAGCTACAATGGCCCAGTCACATACTGTAGCTACTATAGCCCAGTCACATACTGTAGCTACTATAACCCAGTCACATACTGTAGCTACTATAACCCAGTCACATACTGTAGCTACTACAGCCCAGTCACATACTGTAGCTACTACAGCCCAGTCACATACTTTAGCTACTACAGCCCAGTCACATACTGTAGCTACTACAGCCCAGTCACATACTGTAGCTACTGTAGCCCAGTCACACAATGTAGCTACTATGGCCCAGTCACATACTGTAGCTACTACAGCCCAGTCACATACTGTAGCTACTACAGCCCAGTCACATACTGTAGCTACTATAGCCCAGTCACATACTGTAGCTACTACAGCCCAGCCACATACTGTAGCTACTATAGCCCAGCCACATACTGTAGCTACTATAGCCCAGTCACATACTGTAGCTACAATTGCCCAGTCACATACTGTAGCTACTATAGCCCAGCCACATACTATAGCAACAATAATCCAGTCACATACTGTAGCTACTATAGCCCAGTCACATTCTGTAGCTAAAATAGCCCAGTCACATACTGTAGCTACTATAGCCCAGTCACATACTGTAGCTACTATAGCCCTGTCACATAATGTATTTACAATAGCCCAGTCACATACTGTAGCTACAATAGCCCAGTCACATACTGTAGCTACAATAGCCCAGTCACATACTGTAGCTACTATAGCCCAGTCACATACTGTAGCTACTACGGCCCAGTCACATACTGTAGCTACTATGGCCCAGTCACACAATGTAGCTACTATAGCCCAGTCACATACTGTAGCTACTATAGCCCAGTCACATACTGTAGCTACTACAGCCCAGTCACACAATGTAGCTACTATAGCCCAGTCACATACTGTAGCTACTACAGCCCAGTCACATACTGTAGCTACTATGGCCCAGTCACATACTGTAGCTACTATAGCCAAGTCACACACTGTAGCTACTATAGCCCAGTCACACACTGTAGCTACTATAGCCCAGTCACACACTGTAGCTACTATAGCCCAGCCACATACTGTAGCTACTATAGCCCAGTCACACACTGTAGCTACTATAGCCCAGTCACATACTGTAGCTACTATAGCCCAGTCACACACTGTAGCTACTATAGCCCAGCCACATACTGTAGCTACTATAGCCCAGTCACATACTGTAGCTACTACAGCCCAGTCACATACTGTAGCTACAATAGCCCAGTCACATACTGTAGCTACTATAGCCCAGTCACATACTGTAGCCACTACAGCCCAGTCACATACTGTAGCTACTATAGCCCAGTCACACACTGTAGCTACTATAGCCCAGTCACATACTGTAGCTACTATAGCCCAGTCACATACTGTAGCTACTGTAGCCCAGTCACACAATGTAGCTACTATGGCCCAGTCACATACTGTAGCTACTACAGCCCAGTCACATACTGTAGCTACTACAGCCCAGTCACATACTGTAGCTACTATAGCCCAGTCACATACTGTAGCTACTACAGCCCAGCCACATACTGTAGCTACTATAGCCCAGCCACATACTATAGCTACAATTGCCCAGTCACATACTGTAGCTACTATAGCCCAGCCACATACTATAGCAACAATAATCCAGTCACATACTGTAGCTACTATAGCCCAGTCACATTCTGTAGCTACAATAGCCCAGTCACATACTGTAGCTACTATAGCCCAGTCACATACTGTAGCTACTATAGCCCTGTCACATAATGTAGCTACTATAGCCCAGTCACATACTGTAGCTACAATAGCCCAGTCACATACTGTAGCTACAATAGCCCAGTCACATACTGTAGCTACTATAGCCCAGTCACATACTGTAGCTACTACGGCCCAGTCACATACTGTAGCTACTATGGCCCAGTCACACAATGTAGCTACTATAGCCCAGTCACATACTGTAGCTACTAAAGCCCAGTCACATACTGTAGCTACTATGGCCCAGTAACATACTGTAGCTACTATGGCCCAGTCACACAATGTAGCTACTATAGCCCAGTCACATACTGTAGCTACTAAAGCCCAGTCACATACTGTAGCTACTATGGCCCAGTCACATACTGTAGCTACTATAGCCAAGTCACACACTGTAGCTACTATAGCCCAGTCACACACTGTAGCTACTATAGCCCAGTCACACACTGTAGCTACTATAGCCCAGCCACATACTGTAGCTACTATAGCCCAGTCACACACTGTAGCTACTATAGCCCAGTCACATACTGTAGCTACTATAGCCCAGTCACACACTGTAGCTACTATAGCCCAGCCACATACTGTAGCTACTATAGCCCAGTCACATACTGTAGCTACTACAGCCCAGTCACATACTGTAGCTACAATAGCCCAGTCACATACTGTAGCTACTATAGCCCAGTCACATACTGTAGCCACTACAGCCCAGTCACATACTGTAGCTACTATAGCCCAGTCACACACTGTAGCTACTATAGCCCAGCCACATACTGTAGCTACTATAGCCCAGTCACATACTGTAGCTACAATAGCCCAGTCACATACTGTAGCTACTATAGCCCAGTCACATACTGTAGCTACTACAGCCCAGTCACATACTGTAGCTACTACAGCCCAGTCAATTACTGTAGCTACTATAGCCCAGTCACATACTGTAGCTACTACAGCCCAGTCACATACTGTAGCTACTACAGCCCAGCCACATACTGTAGCTACTATAGCCCAGTCACATACTGTAGCTACTATAACCCAGTCACATACTGTAGCTACTATAACCCAGTCACATACTGTAGCTACAATGGCCCAGTCACATACTGTAGCTACTATAGCCCAGTCACATACTGTAGCTACTATAGCCCAGTCACATACTGTAGCTACTATAACCCAGTCACATACTGTAGCTACTAGAGTCCAGTCACATACTGTAGCTACTATAGCCCAGTCACACACTGTAGCTACTATAGCCCAATCACATACTGTAGCTACTATAACCCAGTCACATACTGTAGCTACTATAGCCCAGTCACATACTGTAGCTACTATAGCCCAGTCACATACTGTAGCTACTACAGCCCAGTCACATACTGTAGCTACTACAGCCCAGTCACATACTGTAGCTACTATAGCCCAGTCACATACTGTAGCTACTGTAGCCCAGTCACACAATGTAGCTACTATGGCCCAGTCACATACTGTAGCTACTACAGCCCAGTCACATACTGTAGCTACTACAGCCCAGTCACATACTGTAGCTACTATAGCCCAGTCACATACTGTAGCTACTACAGCCCAGCCACATACTGTAGCTACTATAGCCCAGCCACATACTGTAGCTACTATAGCCCAGTCACATACTGTAGCTACAATTGCCCAGTCACATACTGTAGCTACTATGGCCCAGCCACATACTATAGCAGCAATAATCCAGTCACATACTGTAGCTACTATAGCCCAGTCACATACTGTAGCTACAATAGCCCAGTCACATACTGTAGCTACTATAGCCCAGTCACATACTGTAGCTACTATAGCCCTGTCACATAATGTAGCTACTATAGCCCAGTCACACAATGTAGCTACTATAGCCCAGTCACATACTGTAGCTACTATAGCCCAGTCACATACTGTAGCTACTATGGCCCAGTCACATACTGTAGCTACTACAGCCCAGTCACATACTGTAGCTACTATAGCCCAGTCACACACTGTAGCTACTATAGCCCAGCCACATACTGTAGCTACTATAGCCCAGTCACATACTGTAGCTACAATAGCCCAGTCACATGCTGTAGCTACTATAGCCCAGTCACATACTATAGCTACTACAGCCCAGTCACATACTGTAGCTACTACAGCCCAGTCACATACTGTAGCTACTATAGCCCAGTCACATACTGTAGCTACTACAGCCCAGTCACATACTGTAGCTACTATAGCCCAGTCACATACTGTAGCTACTACAGCTCAGCCACATACTGTAGCTACCATAACCCAGTCACATACTATAGCTACTATAGCCCAGCCACATACTGTAGCTACTATAGCCCAGTCACATACTGTAGCTACTATAGCCCAGTCACATACTATAGCTACTATAGCCCAGTCACATACTGTAGCTACTATAGCCCAGTCACATACTGTAGCTACTATAACCCAGTCACATACTGTAGCTACTACAGCCCAGTCACACACTGTAGCTACTATAGCCCAGTCACATACTGTAGCTACTATAGCCCAGTCACATACTGTAGCTACTATGGCCCAGTCACACAATGTAGCTACTATAGCCCAGTCACATACTGTAGCTACTATAGCCCAGTCACATACTGTAGCTACTATAGCCCAGTCACATACTGTAGCTACTATAGCCCAGTCACACAATGTAGCTACTATAGCCCAGTCACATACTGTAGCTACTTTAGCCCAGTCACATACTGTAGCTACTATAGCCCTGTCACATAATGTAGCTACTACAGCCCAGTCACACAATGTAGCTACTATAGCCCAGTCACATACTGTAGCTACTACAGCCCAGTCACATACTGTAGCTACTATGGCCCAGTCACATACTGTAGCTACTATAGCCAAGTCACACACTGTAGCTACTATAGCCCAGTCACACACTGTAGCTACTATAGCCCAGTCACACACTGTAGCTACTATAGCCCAGTCACATACTGTTGCTACTATAGCCCAGTCACACACTGTAGCTACTATAGCCCAGCCACATACTGTAGCTACTACAGCCCAGTCACATACTGTAGCTACAATAGCCCAGTCACATACTGTAGCTACTATAGCCCAGTCACATACTGTAGCTACCACAGCCCAGTCACATACTGTAGCTACTATAGCCCAGTCACACACTGTAGCTACTATAGCCCAGCCACATACTGTAGCTACTATAGCCCAGTTACATACTGTAGCTACAATAGCCCAGTCACATACTGTAGCTACTATAGCCCAGTCACATACTGTAGCTACTACAGCCCAGTCACATACTGTAGCTACTACAGCCCAGTCAATTACTGTAGCTACTATAGCCCAGTCACATACTGTAGCTACTACAGCCCAGTCACATACTGTAGCTACTACAGCCCAGCCACATACTGTAGCTACTATAACCCAGTCACATACTGTAGCTACTATAACCCAGTCACATACTGTAGCTACAATGGCCCAGTCACATACTGTAGCTACTATAGCCCAGTCACATACTGTAGCTACTATAGCCCAGTCACATACTGTAGCTACTATAACCCAGTCACATACTTTAGCTACTACAGTCCAGTCACATACTGTAGCTACTACAGCCCAGTCACATACTGTAGCTACTATAGCCCAGTCACATACTGTAGCTACTACAGCCCAGCCACATACTGTAGCTACTATAGCCCAGCCACATACTGTAGCTACTATAGCCCAGTCACATACTGTAGCTACAATTGCCCAGTCACATACTGTAGCTACTATAGCCCAGCCACATACTATAGCAACAATAATCCAGTCACATACTGTAGCTACTATAGCCCAGTCACATACTGTAGCTACAATAGCCCAGTCACATACTGTAGCTACTATAGCCCAGTCACATACTGTAGCTACTATAGCCCTGTCACATAATGTAGCTACTATAGCCCAGTCACACAATGTAGCTACTATAGCCCAGTCACATACTGTAGCTACTACAGCCCAGTCACATACTGTAGCTACTATAGCCCAGTCACACACTGTAGCTACTATAGCCCAGTCACATACTGTAGCTACTATAGCCCAGTCACACACTGTAGCTACTATAGCCCAGCCACATACTGTAGCTACTATAGCCCAGTCACACACTGTAGCTACTATAGCCCAATCACATACTGCAGCTACTATAACCCAGTCACATACTGTAGCTACTATAGCCCAGTCACATACTGTAGCTACTATAGCCCAGTCACATACTGTAGCTACTACAGCCCAGTCACATACTGTAGCTACTACAGCCCAGTCACATACTGTAGCTACTATAGCCCAGTCACATACTGTAGCTGCTATAACCCAGTCACATACTGTAGCTACTATAACCCAGTCACATACTGTAGCTACAATGGCCCAGTCACATACTGTAGCTACTATAGCCCAGTCACATACTGTAGCTACCATAGCCCAGTCACATACTGTAGCTACTATAACCCAGTCACATACTGTAGCTACTACAGTCCAGTCACATACTGTAGCTACAATAGCCCAGTCACATACTGTAGCTACTATAGCCTAGTCACATACTGTAGCTACTGTAGCCCAGTCACACAATGTAGCTACTATAGCCCAGTCACATACTGTAGCTACTACAGCCCAGTCACATACTGTAGCTACTATAGCCCAGTCACATACTGTAGCTACTACAGCCCAGCCACATACTGTAGCTACTATAACCCAGTCACATACTATAGCTACTATAGCCCAGCCACATACTGTAGCTACTATAGCCCAGTCACATACTGTAGCTACTGTAGCCCAGTCACATACTATAGCTACTACAGCCCAGTCACATACTGTAGCTACTGTAGCCCAGTCACATACTGTAGCTACTGTAGCCCAGCCACATACTGTAGCTACTACAGCCCAGTCACATACTGTAGCTACTATAGCCCAGTCACATACTGTAGCTACTATAACCCAGTCACATACTGTAGCTACTACAGCCCAGTCACACACTGTAGCTACTATAGCCCAGTCACATACTGTAGCTACTATGGCCCAGTCACATACTGTAGCTACTATAGCCCAGTCACATACTGTAGCTACTATAACCCAGTCACATACTGTAGCTACTACAGCCCAGTCACATACTGTAGCTACTATAACCCAGTCACATACTGTAGCTACTATAGCCCAGTCACATACTGTAGCTACTACAGCCCTCTATGAACAAAAGAGAGAGACAAGCACAGACACAGATCAACTTTTTTGTAAGAGAAAGAGAGAAACAGAGATGCAGCAAGGAATACTTCAGGAGAATTGTTAGCCTATTTGATGTACAATTTGTATAATATGTTTTTAAATAGCAACTAAATATCAGTTTAATACTTTGTATAGCTATAGATAGTAGGCTACACTGCATAATGAAATAATCCCTATTAAGCTAGTGTATAGAGGGTGGACAGACTGTATTATTTGTCATTAATAGACTGGTTTTACGCACAACAACCTTCTATCCATGACTCTTGTCATGCAGGTTCTGGTAGCCTAAACAGGACAGTTGTATATTCGAGAGAAGAAAATCAATTGGTAGCTGATTAGTATGCTGTTGCATCTAACATAAATTTTACAATCTGCATTGTTTGAATTTCCAACTTTAATTACTGAACAAGTAATACATTATTTCCGGCCAGCAGTCTAAATGTCAGCATTGTGGCACCGTGGATAGCTTTGTGAAAAGTTAGGCTTAACCTGAGAAAATGACAACCAAATAGGCCAACCAATAAACAGTTATCTATTAGCTAAAGCTAAGCTAAGCCCTGGTAACACAGAAGAAGCCTATCATCGATTCCATAGGCAGCCGCATAGACATGTCGCAACTTCAGCACCATGGACAGCGATCCGTATTTCATACTTTGAGAGTGGCTGTCTGGCTGACGCATTCGATTACAGGGGGGTCAAGAAAACGACGTTACGCCAGTGACCACCATCCAGACATCATTGCAGAGCACAACCATCCAGTCAGTAACAGACATTTAGTAACAGACATCCAGTAACACCCAGTTACAGCCAGCCAGTACCACCCAGCCAACCACCCAGTAACAGCCAGCCGGCCAGCTAGCCAGCCAGCCAGCCAGCCAGCCAATCAGCCAGCCAGCAACAGTCAGTTAATAACATTCCATCAGTAACAGTCAGTCAGCCAGTCAGTAACAGTCAGTCAGTAACAGTTAGTCAGTCAGCCAGCCAGTAACCATCAATAAGAGCCAGCCAGTCAGTCAGTCAGCCAGCCAGTAACCATCAATAAGAGCCAGCCAGTCAATCAGTCAGTCAGCCAGTAACAGTCAGCCAGTAACAATCAGTCAGTAACAGTTAGTCAGTCAGTCAGTAACAGCCACTCACCTTGTAGAGATGCTGCTGCTGCTCCTCTGACATCCTCAGCTCGTGGCTGTCCGTCACCACAGAGTCCATGTCCATAAGCCAATCCCAGAGCTCCTGGAAGTCAGACTCAAACTCCTGCAGGCTGGAGTCCAGGAAGGAGGAAGGAGAGCAAGGAGGGAGGAGAGGTAGAAGGGGAGAAGGGAGGATGGAGGAGAGGAGGGAGGAGGGGGAAGAGGACAAGGAGAAGGAGCTGGGGTTAGAGATGACTCGACTGTGAAATATCCTGCAGAACACACTGACTGACACATCCTCACTAACCCCGCCAAACGCCAATCACCTAATGTCCACCTCCTCCCTAGCTTAACCGTCAGGTTGAAAAGAGGGCTAGAAAGGCAGCAGGACTTTACAGAAGAAATATTTGACAAGCGGTGGTAATTACTGCTGGCGCAGTAGTAGAGCTCAGGGTTCAGGAGGGTGCAGGAGGAGTGAACAGGGTTAGATGCATACTGGATCTCTGACCAATCTAGTGAGTGACACCTCTACAGCACAGAACCATCTTAAAACTTCTTAAGGCTAGGGGTTCTGCTAGCGGAACCCCTCGACAACATCCGCTGAAATGGCAGAGCGCGACATTTTTTGTTGTTGAAATATTTAACTTTCATACATTCACAAGTGCAATACACCAAACTAAAGCTTAACTTCTTGTTAATCTAGCCATCGTGTCCGATTTCAAAAAGGCTTTACAGCGAAAGCACACCATTCGATTATGTTAGGTCAGCGCCTAGTCACAGAAAAACATACAGCCATTTTCCAGCCAAAGAGAGGAGTCACAAAAAGCAGATATAGAGATAAAATTAATCACTAACCTTTGATGATCTTCATCAGATGGCACTCATAGGACTTCATGTTACACAATACATGTACTGTATGTTTTGTTCGATAAAGTTAATATTTATATCCAAAAATCTCAGTTTACACATTGGCGCGTTATGTTCAGAAATGTTGTGGTTTGAAAACATCCGGCGAATTTGCAGAGAGCGACATCAATTTATAGAAATACTCATCAGAAACGTTGATAAAAGATACAAGTGTTATGCATGGAATTAAAGATATACTTCTCCTTAATGCAACCGCTGTGTCAGATTTCAAAAAAGCTTTACTGAAAAAGCACACCATGCAATAATCTGAGTACAGCGCTAAGCCACAAAAACAAGCCATACAGATATCCGCCATGTTGTGGAGTCAGTAAAAGTCAGAAACAGCGTTATAAATATTCACTCACCTTTGATGATCTTCATCAGAATGCACTCCCAGGAATCCCAGTTCAACAATAAATGTTTGTTTTGTTCGATAAAGTTAATCTTTATGTCCAAATACCTCCTTTTTGTTAGCGCGTTTAGTTCACCAATCGAAATTCACAATGCGCGGGCAAGTCCAGACAAAAGTCCAGACGAAAAGTCAAAAAAGTTATATTACAATTCATAGAAACATGTCAAACGATGTATAGAATCAATCTTTAGGATGCTTTTATCATAAATCTTCAATAATGTTTCAACCGGACAATTCCTTTGTCTTTAGAAATGAAAAGGAACGCAGCTCGCGCTCACGGCCGCATGCGAGATGTAGCTCATGGGACTCTGCCAGACACCTGGTTCAAACAGCTCTTATTCGCTCCCACATCATAGTAGAAGCCTGAAACAAGGTTCTAAAGACTGTTGACATCTAGTGGAAGCATTAGGAAGTGCAATATGACCCCATAGACACTGTATATTCGAAAGGCAATGACTTGAAAAACTACAAACCTCAGATTTCCCACTTCCTGGTTGGATTTTTCTCAGGTTTTATGTTATACTCATAGACATCATTCAAACAGTTTTAGAAACTTCAGAGTGTTTTCTATCCAAATCCACTAATAATATGCATATTTTAGCTTCTGGGCCTCAGTAGCAGGCAGTTTACTCTGGGCACGCTTTTCATTCTAACGTCAAAATTCTGCCCCCTATCCTTAATTAAACATGACATACTGGATCTCTGACCAAGCTAGTAAGTGACACCTCTACAGCACAGAACCATCTTAATTAAACATGACATACTGGATCTCTGACCAAGCTAGTAAGTGACACCTCTACAGCACAGAACCATCTTAATTAAACATGACATACTGGATCTCTAACCAAGCTAGTGAGTGACACCTCTATAGCACAGAAACATCTTAATTAAACATGACATACTGGATCTCTGACCAAGCTAGTGAGTGACACCTCTAAAGCACAGAAACATCTTAATTAAACATGACTTCAACTCTGCTTCCTCCCTTCTTCCAACCCTCCACACATACCTCCCTCCCCCTTCCAACACTTTCTCCCTCCCTCTGTCTCAGCCCAATCTCTACTTCCCCCTCCCCAGCCTGTGACATGAAATAACATCAAACATTTATGAAATGAACAAGGGCAACTGCTCACACATACACATTATCGTCATGGCTTTGGTTTTTAAGGCTCAGAGGGTGGCTACATGTTTAGACACATTAGTGGTTCAAATTTTTTCGGTATTAATCCAGGCTGCTCTGGACATAGTTGTGTCAGGCTGCCGATGGCATTCCCTTTCCCTCACCTCACATTCACAAAGCCGTCGAATGGAAACTACTATGAATGAGATTGCATAAACAACCATCAAACTGGGAAATATGAACACAACACACACTCTCTATTTTCCTTTATAGCAGCAACAGAGTTAACACAGGAGCAGAATTGAGTTTGGGCTTAGTACTACATACTGTATGTCACTTCAACGAGCATGGCGGAGCTCTTTGTATGAGCATTTTCAAGTTAACAGTTTTATTAGTCATATGTACAGGATACCCATGGTATACATCGCCCAACCAAATGCTTACTTGCAGGTTCCTTCTCGACAATGCAACAACAAAAATAAATAATACAAGATAAGAATACGAACATAAAGTAAATGGCTCAGTAGAATATAATAAACTTTTAAGCATAAGTCTAATACAGGTAGGCACATTTTAAAGTCCAATATTTACAGGTGTATTGGGGAAGGGGGGATGTGGGGCAAGTGTATACATTGAGCAGTATAATAAGAGTCTGGTCGCAGCAGTTGTAATATGTTCTCAGGTGAGGAGAATCAGAGCAGGTGGTAGGTCCAGTTCAAGTGTTCAGCAGTCTGATGGCTTGTGGATAGAAACTGTTTCTGAGCCTGTTGGTTTCAGACCTCATGCTGTGATACTGTCTGCCCGACGGTAAGGGGGTGAACAGCTTGTGGCTGGGGTGTGTGGGGTCCTTGATGATGTTGTGTGCCTTCCTCAGGCACCATATCGAGTAGATGTCCTGGATGGGTGGAGGCATGGTCCCAGTGATGTACTGAGCCATCTTCACCACCTGCTGGAGGGCCTTGTGGTTGTGGACGGAGCAATTCCAGTACCAGGCCTTGATGCATCCGGTCAGGACGCTCTCGATGGTGCAGCGGTAGTATTTGGAGATTACCCGGGGCGGTATGCCAAATTTCTTCAGCCACATGAGGAAGTAGAGACGCTGTTGCGCCCTCTTGACAAGAGTGGTGGTGTTGTTGGTCCATGACAAATCCTTGGTGATGTCAATGACGAGAAACTTAAAACTCAAAATCAGACATTGATTAAAGAAAATGAAAATATGTACCTTTAAGTACTTGTTATACAGTAGACATTGATCATATCAAAACAGGGGAGACAGGAAATGGGAAACCATGTGACAAGTAAAGCCTCAGAAGAAGAATGTCACCCTAAGGCATTCAACTCCACCACTCATTATACGGACGCTGCCGTATGGCTTTTTAAACAGGTAAATATGTTACAATATTCCATTCGGTGATATTGTTTTTTTCCTCGTCAATACAAAATAAAATTATTGTAGGACAAGATATCTGTGGGCATCTAACCAAACAAACACATTAGAGAATAAAATCAAGGCTCACACAGCAGCCTCCATTTGTCAGAGCTACTTTATAGCCTTTTAAACTGTCACAATATTTCTCTGTCAGTTGCCTTGGACGTGTACAAAGCACTTACTGTACCCCCCCCCCCCCCCAAACCTACCCTTTTAGCGTTTATTTTCGAAGATCATTCTTCCGCTCACTCTAACTCCCTCCCTCTCCCTCACCATAAGGAGGGTAGACAAGCGTTAAAGGTTACCGTGTTAATCATAGAGGTAGGTGCTACCTCTGTGTTCAGTGGATGGCTGGGTGTTAATCATAGAGGTAGGGGCTACCTCTGTGCTCAGTGGATGTCTGGGTGTTAATCATAGAGGTAGGTGCTAATCATAGAGGTAGGTGCTACCTCTGTGCTCAGTGGATAGCTGGGTGTTAATCATAGAGGTAGGTGCTACCTCTGTGCTCAGTGGATGGCTGGGTGTTAATCATAGAGGTAGGTGCTACCTCTGTGCTCAGTGGATGGCTGGGTGTTAATCATAGAGGTAGGTGCTACCTCTGTGCTCAGTGGATGGCTGGGTGTTAATCATAGAGGTAGGTGCTACCTCTGTGCTCAGTGGATGGCTGGGTGTTAATCATAGAGGTAGGTGCTACCTCTGTGCTCAGTGGATGGCTGGGTGTTAATCATAGAGGTAGGTGCTAATCATAGAGGTAGGTGCTCAGTGGATGGCTGGGTGGGTGCTGCACACTACAGCCCCGGCCTGACAGGAACACTAGTGTTTCCCTCCTCTATTCTGTTCAAATCAATCTTAACATCAATCTCGCTGGCTGCCTTATAGGAGAGCAGTGCTACATACTGTACCTAACGTGACACCCCTGCCCATCACTTGAGCCGCTGTGTCTCTGAGCAACTGGAAGGAAAGGTTGGACGCCTTATTGACACTTCTCGCATCTCAGTTAAAGTGACACTTTTATAGAAAGGCCCTTTTAATTGATGGTGTTAATTGCGTCTGCTGCTAATGAGGGAATTTAAGATCTATCCCTGTATGGTGCCTTTAAACAGGCAGGGCTGTCTTAGGCTGCAACTCTGAAATGGCACCCTATTGCCCAGTGTAGTGCTCTGGTGCGCTATAGGGAATAGGACAGGGGCTTTGGCCAAAAGCAGTGCACTATACAGGGAATAGGGTACCATTACGGACACACATCTTAGAGAAATCTCCCCTCGGCCTCTCCTTAGGTGGAGCCTTTTGAATCCCTCTCTCAGTCTCAGTCTCAGTGAATGGCAGCAGTCCCGTATTTATCAGCTCCAAGGTTGAGAGGTGTGGCAGGAAAACGCAGAGGCAGGTGGTGGTGGCGTGTCAGCCAGCAAGAGGAGAGGAGAGGCAGCCCCGGCTATAGATTTCGACAGCTCCTCCCCGAAGACATGCAAAGGTAAGGGCCAAAGAGTCAAAACAATGAATCCTTGAGCAGGCAGCCATCATTAAAATTCAAAGGTTCATTATGGTTTTCCACAAAATAAATCATTACAATGAGAGGCTTAAAAGGATTAAAATGAGGCTTGATTCAAAGCCAAGGGAGAGGAGTCAGTTAAGTCTGCTGCAGGACTGACTGGGGAGCAGGAGACACAGACAGAAATGGAACCTGCCTACCTACATACCACTCAGGGTACTGTTGAATAATCTGTGGTCGAATAATCCTTTAAAATTAAATTACTAACATGGGTTAGAGGAAAGGATTTTTCCAATTACATATATAATTGTTCTAAAATCAGGAGACACAGAAATGTAGCCTACTTACCAGTGGTGGCTGGAGATATCGGAGGACATGCTCATTGTAATGGCTGGAATGGAATAAATAGGAGGGTATCTTTTACAGATACAATGTGTTTGATACCTTTCCATTCCAGCCTTCACAATGAGCCTGTCCTCCTTTATCTCCGCCCCCCGGGCTCCTCTGCTACCTACCACTGAGGGTACTGTGTTGAATAATCTGGGGTCAAATAATCCTTTAACATTCACTTATGAACATGGGTCCACTTCAGGCTTAAAGGGAAGGCTTTTACCAATGATATGTATAAAATCATTATTGTTAAAAAATCCTTTGCAACTTGCATTGGTTTTGATGTACAGGTACGAACAACAGCTCTGTGCTTGGTGTCCATTATGTCCACTCACATTTATCTATTGCTTATCATCAGCACAACAAACATAACTCTCCCATTCCTAGTCTTTGAAGTGTGTATTTTCCCAGTGAGTGGAACAGTAGCTTGCTTAGTACAGTAGCTAACTTCTGTGTGTTAGTGATAACCACTGGGTGAGAGAGACCCTCAAAGTAAGGCATGAAACAGCAGAGAGAACCATAACAAAGAGTTGTGCTGAGCTTCTGCTGTACACAACAGATTACAACGTTAACAACGTAAGGCCCGAATGAAAAAAAGTGTGTGTGAGATCTCATTCCATTGTGAATAAACATAATGCTTAAATTGACAGACCAACCTCTTTTGTAGAAAAAGAAAGCCTTATTCTTCTTCTTTGCAAGAGACCACATTAATTTGTCCCAAGCTTTAGTGGTTATAGTGGTAGCTAGAATAAACAGTCATCATTGAGATGCTTCCATTTTCTGTACAGTATATTTCTCTCACTTCAGTAAATCATTTGATGTCAAAATAAAAGATTCCATTTCAAATAAAAGATCCCGTTTCAAAATAAAAGACCATGTTCCCAGAATGGGCTGGCTCGTATAGTAGGCAACCTAAGACTGTCAATACTACTCACCAACGTGCAATCATTGGACAATAAATCAGACGAGGTACGATCACGAATACCCTACCAACGGGACATCAAAAACTGTAATATCCTATGTTTCACGGAATCGTGGCTGAATGACGACATAGATATTCAGCTAGCGGGATACACGCTGCACCGGCAAGATAGAACAGCACACTCTGGTAAAACGAGAGTAAATCAACAGCGTGTGTGTTTGAGTCTGTGCATATTTGTAAACAACAGCTGGCTACGTCCCTTCCGTCTTCAAGAGAGCGAGAGTTGCACCCCTTCTGAAAAAACCTACACTCGATCCCTCCGATGTCAACAACTACAGACCAGTATCCCTTCTTTCTTTTCTCTCCAAAACTCTTGAACGTGCCGTCCTTGGCCAGCTCTCCTGCTATCTCTCTCAGAATGACCTTCTTGATCCAAATCAGTCAGGTTTCAAGACTAGTCATTCAACTGAGACTGCTCTTCTCTGTGTCACGGAGGCGCTCCGCACTGCTAAAGCTAACTCATTCTCTACGCTCGCATCCTTCCAGACCTATCGGCTGCCTTTGATACTGTGAACCATCAGATCCTCCTCTCCACCCTTTCCGAGTTGGGCATCTCCGGCGCGGCCCACGCTTGGATTGCGTCCTACCTGACAGGTCGCTCCTACCAGGTGGCGTGGCGAGAATCTGTCTCCGCACCACGTGCTCTCACCACTGGTGTCCCCCAGGGCTCTGTTCTAGGCCCTCTCCTATTCTCGCTATACACCAAGTCACTTGGCTCTGTCATATCCTCACATGGTCTCTCCTATCATTGCTATGCAGACGACACACAATTAATCTTCTCCTTTCCCCCTTCTGATAACCAGGTGGCGAATCGCATCTCTGCATGTCTGGCAGACATATCAGTGTGGATGACGGATCACCACCTCAAGCTGAACCTCGGCAAGACGGAGCTGCTCTTCCTCCCGGGGAAGGACTGCCCGTTCCATGATCTCGCCATCACGGTTGACAACTCCATTGTGTCCTCCTCCCAGAGCGCTAAGAACCTTGGCGTGATCCTGGACAACACCCTGTCGTTCTCAACTAACATCAAGGCGGTGGCCCGTTCCTGTAGGTTCATGCTCTACAACATTCGCAGAGTACGACCCTGCGTCACACAGGAAGCGGCGCAGGTCCTAATACAGGCACTTGTCATCTCCCGTCTGGATTACTGCAACTCGCTGTTGGCTGGGCTCCCTGCCTGTGACATTAAACCCCTACAACTCATCCAGAACGCCGCAGCCCGTCTGGTGTTCAACCTTCCCAAGTTCTCTCACGTCACCCCGCTCCTCCGCTCTCTCCACTGGCTTCCAGTTGAAGCTCGCATCCGCTACAAGACCATGGTGCTTGCCTACGGAGCTGTGAGGGGAACGGCACCTCCGTACCTTCAGGCTCTGATCAGGCCCTACACCCAAACAAGGGCACTGCGTTCATCCACCTCTGGCCTGCTCGCCTCCCTACCTCTGAGGAAGTACAGTTCCCGCTCAGCCTAGTCAAAACTGTTCGCTGCTCTGGCACTCCAATGGTGGAACAAACTCCCTCACGACGCCAGGTCAGCGGAGTCAATCACCACCTTCCGGAGACACCTGAAACCCCACCTCTTTAAGGAATACCTAGGATAGGATTAAGTAATCCTTCTTACCCCTCCCCCCCTTAAAAGATTTAGATGCACTATTGTAAAGTGGTTGTTCCACTGGATATCATAAGGTGAATGCACCAATTTGTAAGTCGCTCTGGATAAGAGTGTTTGCTAAATGACTTAAATGTAAATGTAAATGAAATCTAAGGAAGTCTCTAGATTTTGCTCGCCTGAAGTAGAGTATATTGTGATAAATTGCAGGCCACACTAGTTGCCTAGAGTTTTCAGCTATACTTTGTGGCTGTTTATTTACCTCCACAGACAGATGCTGGCACTAAGACCGCACTCAGTCAGCTGTATAAGGAAATAAGCAAACAGGAAACCATTCACACAGAGGTGGCGCTCCTAATGGCCGGAGACTTTAATGCAGGGAAACTTAAATCAGTTCTAACAAATTTCTATCAACATGTTAAATGTGCAACCAGAGGGAAAACAATTCTAAATTACCTGTACTCCACACACAGAGACGCGTACAAAGCTCTCCCTCCATTTGGTAAATCCAACCACAACTATATTCTCCTGATTCCTGCTTACAAGCGAAAATTAAAGCAGGAAGCACCAGTGACTCGGTTTATAAAAAAGTGGTCAGATGAAGCAGATGCTAAACTACAGGACTGTTTTGCTATCAGAGACTGGAACACGTTCTGGGATTCTTCCGATGGCATTGAGGAGTACAGCACATCAGTCACTGGCTTTATCAATAAGTGCATCGAGGACGTGGTCCCCACAGTGACTGTACGCACATACCCCAACCAGAAGCCATGGATTACAGACAACATTCACACTGAGCTAAAGGGTAGAGCTGCCGCATTCAAGGTGCGGGACTCTAACCCGGAATTTTGCAAGAAATCCTGCTATGCCCTGCGACGAACCAACAAACAGGCAAGGCGTCAATACAGGGCTAAGATTGAATCATACTACACCGGCTCCAACGCTCGTCTTATGTGGCAGGGCTTGCAAACTATTACAGACTACAAAGGGAAGCACAGCCGCGAGCTGCCCAGTGACACGAGCCTACCAGATGAGCTAAATCATTTCTATGCTCGCTTCGAGGTAAGCAACACTGAGGCATGCATGAGAGCATCAGCTGTTCCGGAGGACAATGTGATCACGCTCTCCGTAGCCGACGTGAGTAAGACCTTTAGACAGGTCAACATACACAAGGCTGTGGGGCCAGATAGATTACCAGGACGTGTGCTGACCGTGTCTTCACTGACATTTTCAACATGTCCCTGATTGAGAATGTAATACCAACATGTTTCAAGCAGACCACCATAGTCCCTGTACCCAAGAACACAAAGGCAACTAGCCTAAATGACTACAGATCCGTAGCACTCATGTCCGTAGCCATGAAGGGCTGAAAGGTTGGTAATGGCTCACATCAACACCATTATCCCAGAAACGCTAGACCCACTCCAATTTGCATACCGTCCAAACAGATCCACAGATGATGCAATCTCTATTGCACTCCACACTGCCCTTTCCCACCTGGACAAAAGGAACACTTATGTGAGAATGCTATTCATTGACAACAGCTCAGCGTTCAACACCATAGTACCCCCAAAGCTCATCAGTAAGCTAAGGATCCTGGGACTAAACATCTCCCTCTGCAACTGGATCCTGGACTTCCTGACGAGCCGCCCCCAGGTGGTGAGGGGAGGTAGCAACACATCTGCCACGCTGATCCTCAACACTGGAGCTCCACAGGGGTGCGTGCTCAGTCCCCTCCTGTACTCCATGTTCACCCACGACTGCATGGCCAGGCACGATTCCAACACCATCATTAGGTTTGCAGACGACACAACAGTGGTAGGCTTGATCACCGACAACAATGAGACAGCCTATAGGGAGGAGGTCAGAGACCTGGCCGGGTGGTGCCAGAATAACAACCTGTCCCTCAACGTAACCAAGACTAAGGAGATGATTGTGGACTACAGGAAAAGGAGGACTGAGCATGCCCCCATTCTCATTGACGGGGCTGTAGTGGAGCAGGTTGAGAGCTTCAAGTTCCTTGGTGTCCACATCAACAACAAACTAGAATGGTCCAAACACACCAAGACATCCGTGAAGATGGCACGACAAAGCCTATTCCCCCTCACAAAACAAAAAAAAAATTAGTTTTGAGATCCTCAAAAGGTTCTACAGCTGCAACATCAAGAGCATCCTGACTGGTTGCATCACTGCCTGGTTTGGCAATTGCTCAGCCTCTGACCGCAAGGCACTTCAGAGGGTAGTGCGTACGGCCCAGTACATCACTGGGGCTAAGCTGCCTGCCATCCAGGACCTCTATACCAGGCGGTGTCAGAGGAAGGCCCTAAAAATTGTCAAAGACCCCAGCCACCCCAGTCATAGACTTTTCTCTCTACTACCGCATGGCAAGCGGTACCGGAGTGCCAATTCTAGGACAAAAAGGCTTCACAACAGTGTTTACCCCCAAGCCATAAGACTCCTGAACAGGTAATCAAATGGCTACCCGGACTATTTGCATTGTGTGCCCCCCCAACCCCTCTTTTACACTGATGCTACTCCCTGTAATCATATATGCATAGTCACTTTAACTATACATTCATGTACATACTACCTCAATTGGGCCGAACAACCAGTGCTCCCGCACATTGGCTAACCCGGGCTATCTGCATTGTGTCCCACCCACCACCCGCCAACAACTCTTTTATCCTACTGCTACTCTCTGTTTATCATATATGCATAGTCACTTTAACCATATCTACATGTACATACTACCTCAATCAGCCTGACTAACCGGTGTCTGTATGTAGCCTCGCTACTTTTATAGCCTCACTACTGTATATAACCTGTCTTTTTACTGTTGTTTAATTTCTTTACTTACCTATTGTTCACCTAATACCTTTTTTGCACTATTGGTTAGGTAAGTAAGCATTTCACTGTTGTATTCGGCTCACTTGACAAATACATTTTGATTTGATTTGAAGTTGAAGACGTCTGATTGTGGAACTGTATAACATAATCCAGTGAGTCCCCATAAGTATGGTGGCCCTGAGGATCAATGGTGGCGACCTACCTGTTGTATTTGGACATCTGTGCGTACTCCCTCCCAGTCCTCCTGATGGTGCCAGTGCAGTACTGCTGGCTTTTCAGTTTCAGACTCAGCTGGTCCAGGACATCCCTCTGAGCCTCCCAGTGGCTCTGCAGAAACTCCCCCTGATAACATAACACATCAAATGACACATTAGGGTCATGTTCATTAGGCACAAAACATTGGAAAATTAGCTGAAACAAAGAGGGACCACCTGGACATTTTTGTTTTCTGTTTTAGAATGTTTGAAAACATTTAGCTACGGTGTGACCTACTGAACAAGACCCAGCACTGGGAAACTAAAGCCATTCTGGTAAACAAAGGTTGTTACATTGTCAGATATGATGTTTTGTTGATATGAGTGTATAATTCTCAACACAACATTGGTTATTAGCTTTATACAGACGCCTGCCACTAATACAAGAAGTGTGATTGGTGGTTACTTGAATAAGATGTCCTATGCATTAAAGACAATGGACATAATCAAGAGCCCAAAAGATTGTCCACTAGACAAAATGCACAGCCATGTTGTACTGTAGGAATATCAAATCCCACGATACAGCAACATTCAACTTCTATTAAGATCAGGGTTTCTGAGCATCAGACAATCAGAAATCCACGCAGGCCTTGCAGTGGATCTGTAATTGCATACAAAATATAGAGATGAACCCAATGTTGTGCCAATGAACAACCCCCCCGCCCAGCAAGCTTCGTTTTTCCTCATTCCTCTTTATCACTATATAAACAGTTTTTTGTTTGCGTGCCGTTGACACCGTTTAATCTATTTTACAGATGCCTCAACAAAGGTCAAACAATTCCACGAATGCAAACTGCTCCTCAATCAAAAGCACACTCGATAATAAACAAGTAAATCAACAGTGTGTGTGTTTGAGTGTGTGCGAGTGTGTTATATGAAACTCAGCAGTCAGGCCTCAACGCTCTGTTCATTTGGGAAGAATGAAATGAACCTAACTAGCTAGGAGCTCCATAAAAATGAGCAGACACAACTGTGCCGGTGAGTTATCCTTCTCCTTCCCAACCTCAAAGGAATTTGCCTTCATTTCTGATTCACTCATAGAAGGCGTGTCATGATCCTAATTACCCAATCTGGTTGGAGCTGTTTACACACACACACACACACAATAATGACTAATGCAGACTACAGACAAACACAATTTAGCACCAGCCATCTTGAGTTGGAGAACAGAGTATCATTTGTGGCATGCAGGAGGACTCTCCTTGACTTGGTTGGCTTCCCAGTTTAAAGGATATTGAAAAGTTTTGGAATTATATGGTTTTTGTTTTGTCCCTCTCAAACTAAATTTATAGTTCAGTTCTATTTTAATACTGACGTCAATGAATCTATGCGCGTTATATTTATATAAACAGGAAAAGGCTACGGTAGTAGAGGAATGTTAGTTAGGCAATGAAAAGCATGAGCTGGCACACACCCAAAACATTTAGCAGAGGTGTTGACTCATGGCGAGTAAACTGTAGGCTATCAAAATAAAGAGGTGCACACTCTATATATGTACAGTGGCAAGACCAAGTATGTGAACCCTTAGTAATTACCTGGATTTCTGCATAAATTGGTCATAACATTTGATCTGACCTTCATCTAAGTCACAACAATTGACAAACACAGTCTTCTTAAACTAATAACACACAAACAATTATACATTTTCATGTCCCATGTAAACATTTACATTGTAGTGTGGGAAAAGTATGTGAACCCTTGGATTTAATAACTGGTTGACCCTCCTTTGGCAGCAATAAACTCAGCCAAACGTTTTCTGTAGTTGTGGATCAGACCCGGACAACGGTCAGGAGGAATTTTGGACCACTCATCTTTACAAAACTGTTTCAGTTCAGCAATATTCCTTGGAAGTCTGGTGTGAACCACTCTCGAGGTCATACCACAGCATTTTAAATCGGGTTGAGGTCAGGACTGGGCCACTCCAGAAGGCGTATTTTCCTCTGTTGTTGATTTACATGTGTTTTGTGTTGTTGTCCTATTGCATCCCCTAACTTCTGTTTTGCGATTCAAATGGCAGACAGATAGCCATAACATTCTCTTGCAAAATGTCTTGATAAACTTGGGAATTCATTTTTCTGTTGATGCAGAAAAAGCAGCCACAAACCATGATGCTCCCTCCACCATACTTTAGAGTTGGTTTGAGGTTATGATGTTGGTGTGCTGGGCCTTTTTTTCTCCACACATAGTGTTGTGTGTTCCTTCCAAACAACTCAACTTTAGTTTAATCTGTCCACAGAATATTTTGCCAGTAGCGCTGTGGAACATCCAGGTGCTCTTTTGCAAACTTCAGACGTGCAGCAATGTTTTTTGTGACAGCAGTGGCTTCTTCCGTGGTGTCCTCCCATGAACACCATTCTTGTTTAGTGTTTTACGTATCGTAGACTCATCAACATAGATGTTAGCATGTTCCAGAGATTTCTGTAAGTCTTTAGCTGACACTCTAGGATTCTTCTTAACCTCATTGAGCATTCTGCACTGTGCTCTTGCAGTCATGTTTGCAGGACAGCCAGTCCTAGGGAGAGTAGCAGCATTTATAGACAATTTGTCTTACTGTGGACTGATGAACATCAAGGCTTTTAGAGATACTTTTGTAACCCTTTCCAGCTTTATGCAAGTCAACAATTCTTAATCTTAGATCTTCTGAGATCTCTTTTGTTCGAGGCATGGTTCACATCAGGCAATGATTCTTGTGAATAACAAACTCAAATTTTGTGAGTGTTTTTTATAGGGCAGGGCAGCTCTAACCAACATCTCCAATCTGGTCTCATTGATTGAACTCCAGGTTAGCTGACTCCTGACTCCAATTAGCTTTTGGGAAAGTCAGTAGCCTATGGGTTCACATACTTTTTCCAACCCACAATGTTTAAATTATGTATTCAATATAGACAAGAAAAATACAATAATTTGTGTGTTATTAGTACACTGTGTTTGTCTTTTGTTGTGACTAAGACGAAGATCAGATCAAATTTTATGACTAATTGATACAGAAATCCAGGTAATTCCAAAGGGTTCACATACTTTTTCTTGCCACTGTACAAGCTCCCAGTACTTTAGAACCACCACAAAGGTTTAACCAATAAATAACTGCCAGCTTAAATATTCATGGGTTGCATGTTTCGTCACAATATTGTTTTGAACATTCATTTTGGACGGATGCCCAACAGAGCATTCTTCTCAATACATCGTCAACGAGTACTGATGAAGATTTCATCCAAAGTGCTGCAACGATGTGCGCTGAGAGTCAGGAAGCAAGTTCAGGGAGGGAGTGTTTTAATAAATAAACACAACATAAATACAAAATAAGAAACACAAACAACGCACACACATGACACAGGAACAGAAACAATAACGCCTGGGGAAGAAACCAAAGGGAGTGACATATATAGGGAAGGTAATCTGGGAGATGATGGAGTCCAGGTGAGTCTGATGATGGGCAGGTGCGCGTAACGATGGTGACAGGTGTGCACCATAACGAGCAGCCTGGTGACCTACAGGCTCAAGAGGGAGCACACATGACAGTGCATTACAGTGGCTTGGAAATATAATGACATTCATAAGGAGGCAAATAATTAGTAGGAAAACCTTGTGTCATCATTTTGATGTCACCAGATTGACTTTAGATGTAGTATAACGTTACCTAGTTAGTATTAAGTTAGTATTAAGGTTGAGTGGAGGCCACCGGATTTTATCTAGCTAATGTTAGCATTGCTAGCTATTTCAGAGAACTTTGCAAGCTAATGACAACATTGCCATCTGTCTAAAGTCAATTTGACAACATGATAATGCTGGCAAAGTTCTTCTCTACAAAATATTTGACTACTTTATCAATGTCATTGTATTTCCAGGCACAATAGTGTAATTTAGACTAAACTGTAGTTAGACTCAGTCCAGAATGACTGGGCTTATCACAACTTTAGTGCACCACTATGGCGCCACCGATAGAGGGCGGCTTGAGAACCTTCATAACAATAGCATGACGCGACCGAGTGACGGAGGTGCAACCTTTGAATAGTGTGCAACTCTTAATTTTTATAGCCTACAGTTAGTATTAATATATTATACTACTTAGTAATAATATACATTGCATTCGGAAAGTATTCAGACCCCTTCCCTTTTTCCAAATGTTGTTACGTTACAGCCCCGTTCTAAAATGAATTAAATGAATAAAATCCTCAATCTACACACAATACCCCATAATGACATCACAATACCCCATAATGACAAAGCGAAAACAGATTTTTAGAACATTTTGCAAATGTATAAAGAAAATACAAACAAAAATACCTTATTACATAAGTATTCAGACCCTTTTCTATGAGACTCGAAATTGAGATCAGGTGTATCCTGTTTCCATTGATCATCCTTGATGTACCTACAACTTGATTGGAGTCCACATGTGGTAAATCCAATTGATTGGACATCAATTGGAAAGGCACACACCTGTGTAGATAAGGTCCCACAGTTGACTGTGCATGTCAGAGAAAAAAACAAGCCATGAGGTTGAAGGAATTGTCTGTACAGCTCCGAGACAGGATTGGTTCGAGGCACAGATTTGGGGAAGGGTACCAAAGCATTTATGCAGCATTGAAGGTCCCCAAGAACACAGTGGCCTCCATCATTCTTAAATGGAAGAAGTTTGGAACCACCGAGACTCTTCCTAGAGCTGGTCGCCCCGGCCAAACTGAGCAATATGGGGAGAAAGGCTTTGGTCAGAGAGGTGACCAAGAGCCCAATGGTCGCTCTGACAGAGCTCCAGAGTTCCTCTGTGGATGGGAGAACATTATGGCGTATTTATCCCATTCTTCTCTGCAGATCCTCTCAAGCTCTGTCAGATTGAACTGGGAGTGTCGCTGCACAGCTATTTTCAGGTGTCTCCAGAGATGTTCGATCGGGTTCAAGTCCAGGCTCTGGCTGGGCCACTCAAGGACATTCAGAGACTTGTCCCGAAGCCACTCCAGTGTTGTTTTGGCTGTGTGCTTAGGATCGTTGTCCTGTCGGAAGGTGAACCTTCGCCCCAGTCTGTAGTCCTTAGCACTCTGGATCAGGTTTTCATCAAGGATCTCTCTGTACTTTGCTCTGTTCATCTTTCCCTCGATCCTGACTAGTCTCCCAGTCCCTGCCGCTGAAAAACATCCCCACAGCATTAAAATTAAAATTGCCACCACCATGCTTCACCGTAGGGATGGTGCCAGGTTTCCTCCAGAAGTGACACTTGGCATTAAGGTCAAAGAGTTCAATCTTGGTTTCATCATCATGATCTGAGTGTGTTAAGGTGCCTTTTGGCAAACTCCAAGCAGACTGTCATCTGCCTTTTACTGAGGAGTGGATTCTGTCTCCACACTACCATAAAGGCCTGATTGGTAGAGTGCTGCAGAGATGGTTGTCCTTCTGGAAGGTTCTCCCATCTCCACAGAGGAACTCTAGAGCTCTGTCAGACTGACCATCGGGTTCTTGGTCACCTCCCTGACCAAGGCCCTTCTCCCCCGTTTGCTCAGTTTGGCCGGGTGGCTAGCTCTAGGAAGAGTCTTGGTGGTTCCAAACTTCTTCCATTTAAGAATGATTGAGGCCACTGTGTTCTTGGGGACCTTCAATGCTGCATACATGTTTTGTTACCCTTCCCCAGATCTGTGCCTCAAACTACAATCTAGTAGTAGAAACATCTCAAGGATGATCAATGGAAGCAGGATGCACCAGAGCAAAATTTAGAGTCTCATAGCAAAGCGTCTGAATACTTATGTAAATAAGGTATTTATGTTTTTAAAACCCTGTTTTCGCTTTGTCATTATGGGTTATTGTGTGTATATGCTGAGGATTTGTTGTTATTTAATCCATTTTAGAATAAGGCTGTAACGTAACAAAATGTGGAAAGATCAAGGGGTCTGAATACTTTCTGAAGGCACTATATGTGGTGTCTGGATGTGTAGCTCATAGATAGATACATGCTTGTTCGTAGTTATGAAAGTTTCTCTGAACTTTAATATCGAATGGAGTTGACCTTCCCATAGAATGTGTATGAATAAAACTATCAAAGGAAGATTCAACACAACAGAACAACCGATTGATTCGACGTTCACAAAACATTCTGAAAGAATCTCCATTGATATCAATCCAACACCAAACGTGACAATCCTTTTGGTGGTTGATTCTTATTTGAGATAATATATGAGATATTGAAGCATATAGTCCCAATTCAGTTCTCATTCATTCTTGGTGTAATCCCTGCAAAAGAAAGAAGGTAATATAAGACAAAAATGGTAAAGCCCACAAAGCCCAATAAAACAAATATAAATTATATCTTCAAATATAAGGAACAAGAGAAGCTATGAGTATAAATGATGTGATATTGAAGGCAGTGATGGACTTGAGGAAGAATCACAGACTGACAAAAGAATGTCCATGGGCTGTTTGGAGGACCAGATGTTTCGAATAAACAAATTCATTTGAATCAAAATATTCAAAAACAGAATTGTGTAACAACGGCTTCTCCCTTTGTCTTTCATCTGATACCAAAAAAACTACAAGAGAAAGAAAGAATAAAATAAAGAAAGAAATAGGAATTTTTAAGCTGCAATGCAAACAGGATACTGGACTCATTTGAACCACCTGGGGAACAATATAACATTTACGAGGAGGGATATGTGCCTCTGGTGAACACTAGTTGGTATGGGAACAGTAGAGTCTAAGATCTGAGGATGCCTCTTAAACTGTATATTTAGGCAATGTGACATAACGCTGTGTTGGTTTATTTATTTTATCGTCCTCTCTGAATGCAAGAGGCATCGTGGCGAGATTGAAAACTGTGGGAAGTCACCGCCAACCACCCTGCCCACCTGCCACTTTAAAACACCCAGGACATACATTGGGCTTGTTAGAAATGTCTCCCATCAGGGTCGTCTTATTGTGCTGTGCTGTGCTGTAGCTGTATTAGAAAGGAATGGACGGATGGATGGAAAAATGGAAGCATGCTCGGAAAATAAATTCAGCTGTTGGTTGTGTGGAGTCGGAACATGAGTTGTAAACGGCTGAGGATTCCATTAAAGTATCTTATACATTTACAAATACAACAGTGAGGCTTCACCTTCAAAACAACCAACAACCCTTATGGGAATAAGCCACCATTTTGAAATCCTGATCATCAATAGAGGAGTGATGTTGTAGAATTCTATGCTCTGTATGCACATTGTTTTCTACAAAATATTTTCTTTGGCAGTCTCTTCTTTACAAGTTTCCATTTGAAACATGCTTTAAATTGTTATTTTCAAGAGAGTGGCTCTCTGTAGAGACATTGAAAAACATTTGAAAACTATTACTTTCAAATCACTGGCCATAAAGTCTGGATTTAATATGTGGTCTCCTTGCATGAATTCTGAGACTTTACTGACAAAAACACTGTTATTATAACAGTGTGTTCTGACATGTGCACCTGTTATTCATGATCATGTATATAATATTATCACGTATATAATATAGTAGCAGTATACTGTAGCTATTGTTACTGTTTCTGGAATATACAGTATATACTGCTATTTAAAATAGAAGCTAGTTCATTTCTATGATTGCTATGATTGATTGTCCATGTTGTTTGGAATGACAGTTGCACGGCTAATTCCCCCTACTCGTTTAGTACAAGGATTTAACAGAAAGCCTCTGCATTGAAAGCCTCTACTGTCATCATATCATCACGATGAGTCTATAGAACAACATGAGGGGGTGAAATGTCTACATGGCACAGAGTTGGGCTGGCTGACTTCCTCAGCATCACCACCAAGTGACTTGGACCTTGACGTTCATACTTCCGTGGGTTACTCTACCTACAGTACATATGTTCCTGCACCTTTAAGAAATATATTAGGGGAGTTTCAAAGGTTTAGCTCCTGCAACATTTATCAGCGCGTGAAATTAGCAATTGCTAGGAGCTAAATTGCTGCTTCTTATTTAATGTTGTTACTGAAAGGTGACATTAAATCACTGATCCCTGGCTTCCAAGAAGTCAAAACAGCAGCAGAGAGAGACAGACAGAGACATCAGTGTGAAGAGGAGTGTCCCCACTTATCACTGTCTATCTAATACACAGTCAGACTACTCACCGTCTATCTAATACACAGTCAGACTACTCACATTCTATCTAATACACAGTCAGACTACTCACCATCTATCTAACACACAGTCAGACTACTCACATTCTATCTAATACACAGTCAGACTACTCACCGTCTACCTAATACACAGTCAGACTACACACTGTCTGACTACTCATTGTCTATCTAATACACAGTCAGACTACTCACATTCTATCTAATACACAGTCAGACTACTCACCGTAATTCTAATACCCAGTCAGACTACTCACCGTAATTCTAATACACAGTCAGACTACTTACTCACTGTCTATCTAATACACAGTCAGACTACTCACCGTCTACCTAATACACAGTCAGACTACTCACCGTCTATCTAATACACAGTCAGACTACTCACCGTCTACCTAACACACAGTCAGACTACTCACCATCTATCTAATACACAGTCAGACTACTCACCATCTATCTAATACACAGTCAGACTACTCACCATCTCTCTAACACACAGTCAGACTACTCACTGTCTATCTAATACACAGTCAGACTACTCACTGTCTACATAATACACAGTCAGACTACTGTCAGACTACTCACCGTCTACCTAATACACAGTCAGACTAATCACCGTTTATCTAATACACAGTCAGACTACTCACCGTCTACCTAACACACAGTCAGACTACTCAGCGTCTATCTAATACACGGTCAGACTACTCACCGTCTATCTAATACACAGTCAGACTACTCACCATCTATCTAATACACAGTGAGACTACTCACCCTCTATCTAATACACAGTCAGACTACTCACCATCTATCTAATACACAGTCAGACTACTCACCGTCTATCTAATACACAGTCAGACTACTCACTGTCTACCTAATACACAGTCAGACTACTCACCGTTTATCTAATACACAGTCAGACTACTTACCGTTTATCTAACACACAGTCAGACTACTCACCATCTATCTAACGCACAGGCAGACTACTAACCATCTATCTAATACACAGTCAGACTACTCACCGTCTATCTAATACACAGTCAGACTACTCACCGTCTATCTAATACACAGTCAGACTACTCACCATCTATCTAATACACATTCAGACTACTCACCGTTTATCTAATACACAGTCA
This sequence comes from Salvelinus fontinalis, assembly GCF_029448725.1. Lineage (NCBI taxonomy): Eukaryota > Metazoa > Chordata > Actinopteri > Salmoniformes > Salmonidae > Salvelinus > Salvelinus fontinalis. The sequence goes on from NC_074680.1 coordinate 19,920,153, forward strand.
GACTACTCACCGTCTATCTAACACACAGTCAGACTACTCACCATCTATCTAACGGACAGTCAGACTACTCACCGTCTATCTAATACACAGTCCGACTACTCACCATCTATCTAACGCACAGTCAGACTACTCACCGTCTATCTAATGCACAGTCAGACTACTCACCGTCTATCTAATACACAGTCAGACTACTCACTGTCTACCTAATACACAGTCAGACTACTCACTATCTATCTAATATACAGTCAGACTACTCACCGTCTATCTAATACACAGTCAGACTACTCACCATCTATCTAACGGACAGTCAGACTACTCACCGGCTATCTAACACAGTCAGACTACTCACCATCTATCTAACACACAGTCAGACTACTTACTCACTGTCTCTCTAATACACAGTCAGACTACTTACTCACTGTCTATCTAATACACAGTCAGACTACTCACCATCTATCTAACACACAGTCAGACTACTCACTGTCTATCTAATACACAGTCAGTCTACTTACTCATTGTCTATCTAATACACAGTCAGACTACTCACCATCTATCTAACACAGTCAGACTACTCACCGTCTATCTAACACACAGTAGACTACTCACCATCTATCTAACGGACAGTCAGACTACTCACCGTCTATCTAAAACACAGTCAGACTACTCACCATCTATCTAACGCACAGTCAGACTACTCACCGGCTATCTAACACAGTCAGACTACTCACCATCTATCTAACACACAGTCAGACTACTTACTCACTGTCTATCTAATACACAGTCAGACTACTTACTCACTGTCTATCTAATACACAGTCAGACTACTCACCATCTATCTAACACACAGTCAGACTACTCACCGGCTTTCTACTACACAGTCAGACTACTTACTCACTGTCTATCTAATACACAGTCAGACTACTTACTCACTGTCTATCTAATACACAGTCAGACTACACACTGTCTGACTACTCATCGTCTATCTAATACACAGTCAGATTACTCACCGTCTAACTAATACACAGTCAGACTACTCACCGTCTATCTAATACACAGTCAGACTACTCACCGTCTATCTAATACACAGTCAGACTACTTACTCACCATCTATCTAACACACAATCAGACTACTCACCGTCTATCTAATACACAGTCAGACTACTCACCGTCTAATACACAGTCAGACTACTCACCGTCTACCTAATACACAGTCAGACTACTCACCGTCTATCTAATACACAGTCAGACTACTCACCGTCTACCTAACACACAGTCAGACTACTCACCATCTATCTAATACACAGTCAGACTACTTACTCACTGTCTATCTAATACACAGTCAGACTACTCACTATCTATATAATACACAGTCAGACTACTCACCGTCTATCTAATACACAGTCAGACTACTCACCGTCTATCTAATACACAGTTAGACTACTCACCGTCTACCTAACACACAGTCAGACTACTCACCGTCTATCTAATACACAGTCAGACTACTCACCGTCTATCTAACGCACTGTCAGACTACTCACCGTCTATCTAATACACAGTCAGACTACTCACCATCTATCTAATACACAGTCAGACTACTGACCATCTATCTAATACACAGTCAGATTACTCACCGTCTATCTAATACACAGTCAGACTACTCCCCATCTATCTAATACACAGTCAGACTACTCACCATCTATCTAATACACAGTCAGATTACTCACCGTCTAGAACATGAACTATCGCATCTCAAGTCATCAAGCTTGTGTGAAGACCTAAATGATGAGCGAATACATTGAGATGCATATAAGGAAGTCATCACACAGTTAAGAAGAGGGGGTTACTTTTGGGCATATCTTAAATGCAATATTAATAGGAGACAATGAAAACAAAGAATGTATGTAAAAACTTTAACTAAAGATTGAAAGACAGCCATTAACAACACATTCATATAGTGTATTAGACAGCACTAAAATGTGTGTTTGTTTCTAACTCTCATACACATACATATTTGTTCCTATCTTTGAAAACAACAGAAATCTGAAATCCTTCACAGGCTCAAAATCAGCACACCTCCCTGCCAGCCCCCCTGAGATCAACATGGAGAGGCTGCACAGCGGCATCCGGCAAACAGCTCAGATGAAGATATTTCCAAAGCAGAGCCAAGTGCTTCAGGCAGGTGTTACACCGAGAATCCATTAATATAGGTAATTAACATTAGCCACCATTTTAATTAACATGGAAACTAATTAGGAAATAATTAAGTAAAATCTGATCTTAATTCTAAATCGGAGAAAAGCTGGTATCAGATCTGGCTGCTCGACAACGTGCCTTCCTTTGAGTTTGGGGACCTGAAATGAATGTTTTTGGGGTGATGTTGGATGACAGGAGTGGAGGTTTTCAATGAGAATTGTAAAGGAAAATAAGTCAACAGGCACAGAATCAAGCCTTGATATCAGGGTTGGTGTTATGTTCACGTTTGCATCTCCCTGAGACACAGTGGTAGGCAGATTACAGCATAACATCAGTGCAAATGCATGGAGAAAGATACAACGAGCTACACCGTGCTTGTTGTAAAAGTCTGGGAAGGTTCTGTAACAAAACCCTACCTGAATCATAGCTGGATTTCTGTCTGTCTGTGTCTGTCTGTTTCTGCCTACCGTTCTGTCGGTCTGTCTGTCTCTGCCTGTCTGTCTTCTGTTTGCCTGACTGTCTGTCTACCTATCCACTGAACGTCATATATAGAACACAACAACAACAACATGATGTACACATTCAATAAATGCCAGATAATTGACATGTCTTAGCAGCAAGTCAGGTATATCAATGTACAAAGTCATATTAAAGCGAGGTCTAGAAAACACACATTTCATAGCACAGTTTCTAACCCCAAGCCATAAGACTGCTGAACAATTAATCAAATGGCAAGCCGGACTATCAGCAACCCGGACTATTTGCACCCCCCTTTGTTTTTACACTGCTGCTACTCGCTGTTTATTATCTACAGTATGCAGTCACTTTACCCCTACCTACATGTACAAATTACCTCGACTAACTTGTACCCCGCACATTGACTCTGTACCGGTTCATAGCATATAGCCTCGGTATTGTCATCTTGTGTTACATTTTTGTATTTTTCATTTTTTACTTTAGTTTATTTAGAAAATATTTTCTTAAATCCATTTTCTTAAAACTGCATTGTTGGTTAAGGGCTTGTCAGTAAGCATTTCATGGTAAGGTCTACTACACCTGTTGTATTCGGCGCATGTGACAAATAATGTTTGATTTGACTTGACTAGATTCCAATCAAGAGCTGTATAATACTACAAATAAAATCTACCTTATAAATCAAAAGATGATCCTACTTCACTAGCTATTAGATTAATTAATGTTAGTATTTCCTGGCTCCTTCCAGAAACCTCTATCACCTCTTAGCTATGACTGCTGTGGTGGATCGACAACAAAGTGGAGAAAAAGCAGAAGTCGGAAACACTCGTTGGAAATGCTCTTCTTGGCAATCACAGGGAAGAAATTGATTCCAGCAATAAGACAATGAAAGCAATTGTAAAGATTGATGCATAAAGCTGGAACGTAATGCACAGGGCCAAGTTTACTATTTCATTAACAGTAGGACAAAACTCCAGAACGATTTGCAATGACAAATGCCCGGGACCATTATATGCACATTCCAGGTAAATGCTTGGGGCCAAGTTAGATTCGATTTCTCTGCCCCATTGTATCTCTATTTAGTATTTGATGTATTTGTTCCAGATGGAAGGTGCTGCTGGTAGCTGTAGTGCTAGTAGTAGTGGTGATGGTGAGGTAGTATTGGTAGTAGTAGTGGTGATGGTGAGGTAGTATTGGTAGTAGTAGTGGTGATGGTGAGGTAGTATTGGTAGTAGTAGTGGTGATGGTGAGGTAGTATTGGTAGTAGTAGTGGTGATGGTGAGGTAGTATTGGTAGTAGTAGTGGTGATGGTGAGGTAGTATTGGTAGTAGTAGTGGTGATGGTGAGGTAGTATTGTACATTCCTTTAGCTCAGGACAACCTTGTTGCCTTATCAGAAATCTCATTTTTGTGAACGATATTACATACAGTCTAAACCTGTGATGACGAATCAATATCTCTACCAGGGATTCTAAAACCTCAGAGACAGCGCTAGAATTAGTGGTCTATCTATTTCTGTTGGATTTCCTATTCAATTAGTACACTCTTTGAAAAAAAGATGCTATCTACAGTAGAACCTAAAAAGGGTTCTTAGACTGTCCCCATAGGAGTACATTTTGAAGAACCATTTTTGGTTCCAGGTAGAACCCTTTTGTGTTCCATGTACAACCCTTTCCACATAGGGTCTACATGTAACCCAAGAAGGTTCTACCTCAAGCAAAAAAGGGTTCTCTAATGGCAGGGATGGGAAACTGGCGGCCCACCCCCCTTTTGTAGGCCCGCAGACCAATTTCACAAATATTTTTTTTTAATGTATTATTTATTTTTTAGTAACTCAGTTGGGGTCTCAATTTACTGTTGAGAGTTAGAATAACAGAATACACAAGGTGACATTTTTGAAATGTGGTTGTGCATCAGCAGTCACTCAATTAGCCCATGTCAGCAAAAAAAATGTGATAGGTAAGTTAGTCTAGAGGCCAGCTATCTAAACGTGTAGTTAGCATGGTCGAATTACAGATATCTCACTTCTAAACCTGTGTTTAAAGCTGTTCAGTATTAAGATCCAGAGATTTGGTCTCGAGTCACACGACTTGTACTGGAATCTGACTTCAGTTAAAAAATATGATGACATGCGACTCGACTTGATAGAAAATAAAATAACTTGAGACTTGACTGTGACTTGGGACTGAAGACTTGAAAGAGCCCCACCTGTTTTGAGCCCCACCTGTTTAGCTAAAAAAAACAGGGGGTTGCCTGTTTGCATGTTAATTTGGCCCCCCAAAAAATGTCATATCAGTTTGCAAACAATATAAAAAAAAAAAAATCATTGAGTTTATAAAGCTGCATACAAACATTGTCTCTTTTTTGCTTTCTTGAGTAAGGCTGCTCCAAAACGCATCTGTTTCAGCCTAGCTCTGTGCTTTCTGTGGTGGTGGGGCAGCCAACGGAATATACAGAGCGTAGGGGTTGGTAATGTTCTCTAGTTGCGCAGTGATTGGCTCAGTGTTCGGTTGCTCATGAGGACACCACGTCACCGCAAATTCTATGGGGAGAGCTCGAAAAATTAAACCCCTTGGGTGCTGCCATGGAGTTACATTAGAAGTGCCCATCCAAGAAGGCTCATGGTCATTGGCCACAGATAAAATTACATCAAATCACTTTATATATAGCATAGCTTTGATTGCGCTAATCATGTCAACATCATACTTTCAAAATCTAGCAAGCTAGATGAGCAGTCATAATCATGAATCATGTTGACAATCTACTTGCAAATACTTTTCAATCTTTGTCATTGTCATGACGTTTGCCTGTGGTTAAGGTTTATGACCCCCCCCATAAATACCTTTCTCCCTTCCCTCTCTCTTGACTCTACAGAGGGACTCTTGAATAGCCTTTGTTAAACATAGGGACTCTGGGAACATCGAACAAGTGGAGGGAAAGGAACCATATTTCGGTAATAGAACCAGTTGAAAATATGCGTTGGTACTTAATGAATATGATGTCAGTTCGGTTGTCATCTGAGACATTATGACTGATGACAGGACGACCTAAACTGTACCTGGGAAAGACTACACATTATAGTTATCAGATTCACATGGAATTGTTGTGCAATTCAAATGTTTAAATATAAAATTATTTGTGAAAAGATTAAATGTAATTTTAGCTTCCAAATGAGAGATTTGGGTTTTCATAAGGTTAGGGCTCTGCTCAATCAGTGGCCCGCGCCTGTGAAGAGACATGGATTATAAACTATGAAACACACCCTTCTCCCTCCACTATATAATGTAACCTCCTGTTCTGGGTACATTAGGACTACGGTCCGACGTCAGAAGGATTCAGATAATAACTACAGAACGAAGCCAAGCTCAACGTGAGCTTTGCTTGTGAATGTTATGAACTTTGAACTCTTATTTGCTACAGAAGTGATACCTCCTAGCCGTTGAGTTAGCAGCGGCCGCTGTAAACATGGGCTAGGAAAGGACGGACAGAGTATCCCGTCTACCACACAACGACGACACTACAACGTTTCCCTGTCACCACCAGAGACACTCTTCAAAGGACCCTGTTGGGCAACACGACCTTCCATCTACCACCAACCTATTGAAGCGCAGCTCAGAGTAAATATTTATTGCATATTCCTTTTCCAAATGGGCGGGAATTTAGAATGCATAAGATATTGTATTTATGATGGCACAGCTTCTCCCTTTGTTCTTCATTCTTCCCGCTCTTTCAATCAAACCCAACCCCCTTTTCTTTGTGTAACCCGCAGTCAAATCTGTTCCATCCGCTAGGGACGTTTTCCTTTATGACATCATTTGTAATCAAGGTATGATTCATTCTGTGTATATGTAATTCTGTGTGATTAGTTAGGTATTTAGTAAATAAATAATTTAACCCAATTTTGTATTGCTGATTCAACTTGTTAGCCAGGGTTCGTGAAGATAACCAATAATTTACAACTTTCAGATGAGATTGAAATTAGGTGACGATTAATATTGACTGCTATTGACGTAAAATATTACTAGGTCTTTAAGAGTTTATTCAGAAGATAACTGCTCTATAAATATTATTTTGTGGTGCCCCGACTTTCTAGTTAATTACATTTACATGATTAGCTCAATCAGGTAATATTAATTACAGAGAAAGGATTTCATAGAATAGCACACATATCACTTAATCCGGCATAGCCAAAGACACGACATTATATAAAGAGAAATTATAGATAAAACGTATCGTTGCTCATCGGCAATTGGACATAAACATTACACAACAAGTTGGAAATCGTAAATTCAATAATGAGTGGTTTGGAAGGAATCAGTGGCTAACTGCAAGCGTTGCAAAGCAATCACTAGCCTGCTAGTCAGTGGAGTGGGTATGTGGTCAAAGTCTGCAATATGATTTACATGCTAAACTCGCTACTGGACTACATATAGCCTACCTTTGATATAAATACCTTCGCTTATTCGATCTGGTCACTAACATAGGTTTACTTACAGCATTGTACCAAATTCTTGTTTCTAAAACATCTAATCTACAGTGGTTCTTCCTTTAAAAGATGCAGCGTACTGCAGGACAGGGGGTGCCACAGCGTACTGCAGGACAGGGGGTGCCACAGGGGGTGCCACAGAATTCAATGGCACTTTATTTAAGTGTCAGCCTGTAACGGCAGTCTAAGTCGTCCTCCTCCTCAGACGAGGAGAGGCGAGATGGATCTGAGGACCAATGTGCAGCGTGGTAATTTTCCATGATTTAATTAACACAAAACAAGACACTATACAAAAATGACAAAACAAACTAACCGTCACAGTCCTAGCTGGTGCAGACAAAACACAAAGACAGGAAACAACCACCCACAATCCCCAACACAAAACAAGCCACCTATATATGATTCTCAATCAGGGACAACGATTGACAGCTGTCTCTGATTGAGAACCATATTAGGCTGAACACAGAAACAGACGAACTAGACACACAACATAGAATTCCCACCCAGCTCACGTCCTGACCAACACTAAACAAGCAAAACACATAAGAACTCTGGTCAGGACGTTACACAGCCATTGTTGCCAGAATGACACAATTTACCACAATATGCCACCATCTACCATAAACGGTCGCAGCTAAGCTCAAAACTTTTAAAGGAAGAACCACTGTATGCTTCAGAACGAAAAGGTTGCGCATCTTGACTATTGACCAGTCAACAGCATTGGCACACAAAGACGGGCTCACATAACCAGATTAGAGACCAGAAAACGCTTGTTTAAATGTTCTCCTGTTTGGCGTGGCAAAAATAGAGTAGCCTACCTAAATGAATATTATCCATTTAAAATACAGTTCAGGTAATCTGCTACGGACGCATCTTTGCCAGAACAATGGGCTACCTAGTTATTTCATTGATAATTTTCTTATTTCTGATAGGGCTAGTTTGGTGGGTTATAATGATATACCTCAGTGGTGGTACTGGCTATATTTCTAAAGATAGCTGGAACATCGCACTACCTTCAATACTTATTGGATAAAGATTTAACATATTCTGGAGAATTAATTATGATATTTGTCAGGAACGAAAAGGCTACAGACAGATCATGCTTTCCATCCGATCCTGTAACACCCGCTGCATACAGGTAGGCTGTATGATCCTGCTTACTTACTCTGGACTCCAGGTAAGTGACAGACAATGTGACACGATATCTCTAGTTGATATTTACTATATCTGTATCTTCTGTTTTTAAAATGCATCACCGTTTATGGCTATAATGACAGGCTACATTTGCGCAGCGATTGTGCGCTGGTGTTCACCCTGTGCGTGCGCCGGGATCGCAAGCTTTGAACCACTCTTTTTTTGGGGGTCGCTAGCGAACAGATTGATGATTTTCTTTACAGCTATAGGATCGGTTGCAGCGCAAACTTCAAATTGCAGGGAGAGAGTATTACCATAAATTAATATGCAGCCCCCTCCAAAATTGTTTGGTGATAAAGAATATTAACTGTTTAATCACCAGCAATGGGACATCAAGCAATAATTACTAGCATTGGCCTATTGGTCTTTTGGTATGTCATTTTTTTAAACTTACTTATGAAGCATGCATTTTGAATTTGTTGTTAAAATGTATTATTACATAATCAAAATGTGTTGTAGACAAAATAATGAAAAAGGGCAAAGATTTTGTTAAGTGGGACATCTGGCAAAAAAATAGATATTGAGCATCAAAGTTTTCACATCTCAGATCTCAGAACTGTTTTGTAGTGAATTCTTCTTCCATAACCCATTAAGGTTCCCATCTTAAAACATTGACTCTGCACATTGAGTCAATGTGTACCGGTACCCCCTACACATTGTCTAGCTATTGTTATTTTACTGCTGCTCTTTAATTACTTGTTCCTTTTATTTCTTATTCTTATTTATATATTTTTAAAATGCATTGTTGATTAGGGGCTTGTAAGTAAGCATTTCACTGTAAGGTCTACTACACCTGTTGTATTCAGCGCGTGTGACTAATAACATTTGATTTGATTTAAAAGGTCCCTAAAGTACAAATGTCCATCTGGGTTCAACAAAAAGGTTCTGACACATGTTCAGTTTAAGAAGACTGTAGCTATTTGAATATATAAATGACCGCATAACACTTTTACCAAGATAGTCAGAACACATCATCAAATACATTAAGAAGTGCATTATGATCGTCAGATGAATTAGAGTCAATGAAAAATGTGACATCATTACGTTAAGATTTCTGACAGTGCTTGTGTTTTGCTTGCGTGCCATTATTGCTAGCTTAACTAGCCAAGACCATACTTTAGAGGGAGATGGCAAAGACATATAGTACCAGTCAAACGTTTGGACACACCTACTCATTCCAGGGTTTTTCTTTATTTTTACTATTCTCTACATTCTAGAATAATAGTGAAGACATCAAAACTATGAAATAACACATGGAATCGTGTAGTAACCAAAAGTGTTAAACTGTAACGGCAGTCTACTTCGTCCTCCTCCTCGGACGAGGAGAGGCGAGAAGGATCTGAGGACCAATACGCAGCGAGATAGTTTTCCGACATAATGATATTTATTAAAGTAAAACGAAACACGAAAACACTATAACAGACTACAAAACAAATAAACGATGTAGACAGACCTGAACTAACGAACTTACATAACGTGAAGAACGCACGAAACAGGTACAGACTACAAAACAAACTAACGAACTGACAAACAAACCTGAAACAGTCCCGTATGGTGCGACAAACACAGACACAGGAGACAACCACCCACAAACAGTGTGAAAACACCTACCTTAATATGGCTCTCAATCAGAGGAAATGAAAACCACCTGCCTCTAATTGAGAGCCATATCAGGTCACCCTATTACCAACATAGAAACACATAACATAGACTACCCACCCAAACTCACGCCCTGACCGTCAAACACAAATGACAGAAAACCGGTCAGGAACGTGACATAAACAAAGCAAAATAATATACACTGCTCAAAAAAATAAAGGGAACACTAAAATAACACTTCCTAGATCTGAATGAATTAAATATTCTTATTAAATACTTTTTTATTTACATAGTTGAATGTGCTGACAACAAAATCACACAAAAATGATCAATGTAAATCAAATTTATCAACCCATGGAGGTCTGGATTTGGAGTCACACTCAAAATTAAACTGGAAAACCACACTACAGGCTGATCCAACTTTGATGTAATGTCCTTAAAACAAGTCAAAATGAGGCTCAGTCGTGTGTGTGGCCTCCACGTGCCTGTATGACCTCCCTACAATGCCTGGGCATGCTCCTGATGAGGTGGCGGATGGTCTCCTGAGGGATCTCCTCCCAGACCTGGACTAAAGCATCCGCCAACAGTCTGTGGTGCAACGTGGCGTTGGTGGATGGAGCAAGACATGATGTCCCAGATGTGCTCAATTGGATTCAGGTCTGGGGAACGGGCGGGCCAGTCCATAGCATCAATGCATTCCTCTTGCAGGAACTGCTGACACACTCCAGCCACATGAGGTCTAGCATTGTCTTGCATTAGGAGGAACCCAGGGCCAACCGCACCAACATATGGTCTCACAAGGGGTCTGAGGATCTCATCTCGGTACCTAATGGCAGTCAGGCTACCTCTGGCGAGCACATGGAGGGCTGTGCGGCCCCCCAAAGAAATGCCACCCCACACCATGACTGACCCACCGCCAAACCGGTCATGCTGGAGGATGTTGCAGGCAGCAGAACGTTCTCCATGGCGTCTCCAAACTCTGTCACGTCTGCCACATGTGCTCATGTGCTCAGTGTGAACCTGCTTTCATCTGTGAAGAGCACAGGGCGCCAGTGGCGAATTTGCCAATCTTGGTGTTCTCTGCCAAATGCCAAACGTCCTGCACGGTGTTGGGCTGTAAGCACAACCCTCACTTGTGGACGTCGGGCCCTCATACCACCCTCATGGAGTCTGTTTCTGACCGTTTGAGCAGACACATGCACATTTGTGGCCTGCTGGAGGTCATTTTGCAGGGCTCTGGCAGTGCTCCACCTGCTCCTCCTTGCACAAAGGCGGAGGTAGCGGTCCTGCTGCTGGGTTGTTGCCCTCCTACGGCCTCCTCCACGTCTCCGGATGTACTGGCCTGTCTCCTGGTAGCGCCTCCATGCTCTGGACACTACGCTGACAGACACAGCAAACCTTCTTGCCACAGCTCGCATTGATGTGCCATCCTGGATGAGCTGCACTACCTGAGCCACTTGTGTGGGTTGTAGACTCCGTCTTATGCTACCACTAGAGTGAAAGCACCGCCAGCATTCAAAAGTGACCAAAACATCAGCCAGGAAGCATAGGAACTGAGAAGTGGTCTGTGGTCACCACCTGCAGCACCACTCCTTTATTGGGGGTGTCTAGCTAATTGCCTATAATTTCCACCTTTTGTCTATTCAATTTGCACAACAGCATGTGAAATTTATTGTCAATCAGTGTTGCTTCCTACATGGACAGTTTAATTTCACAGAAGTGTGATTGACTTGGAGTTACATTGTGTTGTTTAAGTGTTCTCTTTCTTTTTTTGAGCAGTGTATTATATTTGATATTCTTCAAAGTAGCCACCCTTTGCCTTGATGACAGCTTTGCACAATCTTGGCATTCTCTTAAACAGCTTCATGAGGTAGTCACCTGGAATGCATTTTAAGGGGCAGTATTGAGTAGCTTGGATGAAAAGGTGCCCAGAGGTGCCCAGAGTAAACTGCCTGCTCCTCAGCTCCAGTTGCTAATATATGCATATTATTATTGGATAGATTGGATAGAAAACACTCTGAAGTTTCTAAAACTGTTTGAATGATGTCTGCGAGTATAACAGAACTCATATGGCAGGCAGAAACCTGAGAAAAAAATCCAACCAGGAAGTGGGAAATCTGAGGTTTGTAGGTTTTCAACTCATCGCCTATCAAAAACACAGTGGGATATGGGTCCGTTTGCACATCCTAAGGCTTCCACTAGATGTCAACAGTCTGTAGAACCTTGTCTGATGCTTCTGTTGTGAAGTGGGGACCGAAGGAGACGGGAATGAGTCAGGTCTACCATGAGCTGACCATGCTCTGACCATGCGCGTTCACATGAGAGGGAGCTCTGTTCCATCGCACATCTGAAGAAAATGGAATTCTCCGGTTGAAACGTTATTGAAGATTTATGTTAAAAACATGCTAAAGATTGATTCAATACATCGTTTGACATGTTTCTACTGACTGTTACGGAGATTTTTGACATTTCGTCTGCTTTTAGTGAACGCGCTTCCTGACTTTGGAAGCTAACAAAAATAGCTATTTGGACATAAATGATGGACATTACTGAACAAAACAAACATTTCTTGTGGAAGTAGGAGTCCTAGGAGTGCATTCTGACGAAGATCAGCAAAGGTAAGTGAAGATTTATAACGCTATTCATGACTTTTGTTGACTCCACAATTTGGCGGGTAACTGTATGGCTTCCTTTTGTGGCTGAACGCTGTTCTCAGATTGTTGAATATGGTGATTTTGCCGTAAAGCTTTTTTGAAATCTGACACAGCGGTTGCATTAAGAACAAGTGCATCTTTAATTCTATGTAAAACATGTATCTTTTATGATGTGTATTTCTGTTATTTGATGTGGCTCTCTGCAATTTCTCCGGATATTTTGGAGTCATTTCTGAACATGGCGCCAATGTAACTTGAGGTTTTTGGATATAAATATGAACTTTATCAAACAAAACATATATGTATTGTGTAACATGAAGTCCTATGAGTGTCATCTGATGAAGATCATCAAAGGTTAGTGATTAATTTTATCTCTATTTCTGCTTTTTGTGTCTCCTGTCTTTGGCTGGAAAAATGGCTGTGTTTTTCTGTGATTTTGCGGTGACCTAACATAATATTTTGTGGTGCTTTCGCTATAAAGCCTTTTTGAAATCGGACACTGTGGTGTATCTTTAAAATGGTGGGAAATACTGCTTGAGGAATTTTAATTATGAAATTTCTGTTGTTTGAATTTGGCGCCCTGCACTTTCACTGGCTGTTGTCATATCGATCCCGTTAACGGGATTGCAGCCATAAGAAGTTCAGGTGTGCTTTTTAAAAATTAATGTGTTTGAGCCAATCAATTGTGTTGTGACAAGGTAGGGATGGTATACAGACAACAGCCCTATTTGGTAAAAGACCAAGTCCCATATTATGTCAAGAACAGCTTAAATAAGCAAAGATCGGGAAAATTGGCAAAATTTTGAACGTTTCTTAAATTTCAGTCGCAAAACATCTAGCGCTATGATGAAACTGGCTCTCATGAGGACCGCCACAGGAAAGAAAGACCCAGAGTTACCTCTGCTGCAGAGGATACGTTCATTAGAGTTACCAGCCTCAGAAATTGCAGCCCGAATAAATGCTTCACAGAGTTCAAGTAACAGACACATCTCAACATCAGCTGTTCAGAGGAGACTGCGTGAATCAGGCCTTCATGGTCCAATTGCTGCAAAGAAACCACTACTAAAATTACACCAATAAGAAGAAGAGACTTGCTTGGTCCAAGAAACACAAGCAATGGACATTAGACTGGTGGGAATCTGTCCTCTGGTCTGATGAGTCCAAATTGGAGATTTTTGGTTCCAACCGCCATGTCTTTGTGAGATGCAGAGTAGGTGAACGGAGGATCTCCGCATGTGTGGTTCACACTGTGAAGCATGGAGGAGGAGGTGTGATGGTGTGGGGGTGCTTTGCTGGTGACACTGTCAGTGATTTATTTAGAATTCAAGGCACACTTAATCAGCTATGCTACCACAGCATTCTGCAGCGATAGGCCATCCTATCTGGTTTGCGCTTAGTGGGACTATCATTTGTTTTTCAACAGGACAATGACCCAACACACCTCCAGGCTGTGTAAGGGCTATTTGACCAAGAAGGAGAGTGATGGAGTGCTGCATCAGATGACCTGGCCTCCACAATCACCCAACCTCAACTCAACTGAGATGGTTTGGGATGAGATAGGCCGCAGAGTGAAGGAAAAGCAGCAAACAAGTGCTCAGCATATTTGGGAACTCCTTCAAGACTGTTGGAAAAGCATTCCAGATAAAGCTGGTTGAGAGAATTCCAAGAATTTGCAAAGCTGTCATCAAGTCAAAGGGTACCTACTTTGAAGAATCTCAAATATAAAATATATTTTGATTTGATTAACACTTTTTTGGTTACTAGATGATTCCATATGTGTTATTACATCGTTTTGATGTCTTCACTATTATTCTACAATGTAGAAAATAGTCAAATTAAGAAAAATCCTGGAATGAGTAGGTATGTCCAAACTTTTGACTGGTACTGCATGTTCTGATTGGTCCTTCTGGATTTGTTCAGGCTTGTGATTGGATTGCAGATATAACTTTACATTGCCAAGTTCTAATGGGTTAATGCAGATAGTTCTATCTAGTTTTTAATTTCTTTCACTTAAAATTTACTTTTTCAAAACTCTAACTTCACAGACATATGAAGAACCATTTATAGATCTATTACATGTGACTGACTCATTTTTGACAAAAATATCAGATAGAGGTCTAGATTTGTAGTTGAACAAGTCATTGCATGTATAGATATTTATTCACTTGAATTGAACTCAACTTGCTCTTCAAATGTATGACTCGAGACTTGTCCCATTCTACCTGGGACTCGACTTGAGACTCGAACCTTGTGACTTGAGACTTGCTTGTGACTCGAATAACAGTGACTTGGTCCCACCTCTGTTAGTATCACCCTCAACTACCCCTCCCTCTCCGTTCTAGGAAGTCAAAGGTAAAATAGTACCAGCCTAGAAAACAGATATTTACTGACTTACTGTACCACCTCAGGTATTCCCAGAGTGTAATCTCTTTGAGAGAAAAATGATGTATTTACCTAATTTGTTTGATATTAATAGTTAGCAATTAATACTTAACAAATGGAAAGACATTTCTGTCTTGATAATGCTGTGTTTTTTATGGTCTCCACTCTAGTTCCCTGCAGCTAATCTGGGCGTATGGTCACTAGAGATGGCTTGAGCTGACAAATGAGTTAAACACTACATTACATAGACAAGATGTGGTAAGTGTAACCAAGATAGAGATAGACTGGAAGAGTTTAGAACAATCCCTCATTGTCTCAAAATCATCATTGCATCTGGCAGACTAAGCCAGGGTGGGGTTAAGATAATACACCCCCGTGCAGATAACGACAAGATGAACCCAGAGTGTCTTATGACGCCCCAATCTGCATGGAAGAGGTGGAACCAACCATGACTAAACATTCTTAGTGTCAGCTATATAAAGAACTCTGCATTTCTGTAAAGGTTAGGCAACTCGGCCCAACAGTCTTGACTAGTTTCATTATTGCAATAATTCATCGATATTGAATAAAGATGATTGTTTGAAGAAATGACAACGTCTCTCTCACTTGATTAGAATATTCCACGACATCTCATAATAAAAATTTAAACCGTTGGATTTGATAAGGCATCTTATTAAAATAAAGGTTATTAACAGTGTGTGTGTTTGTGTTTGCCTGCCTATGTGTGTGTTTGTGCCTGCCTGTGTGCTTGTGCGTATGTACGTGCAGGTGTGCATTGTGTGTGAGATCCTACATGCTTGTGTGTGTGCGTTTGCCTGTATCTGAACTCTGAGGGAAGAGAAGAGAAACTACCTAGATCCTTGTTAAATCCTCCAGCTCCTCAGCAGAGCACCGGGCCAGCCAAGCCAGCCAACAAGATGACCAGAGGTTAACCTGCCAGGGAAATCTCAATCTGCCAATTGACAGCAGCTAAACGGCCCTGGCACTGGGCTGCTGTGCTCATTTCAACCAGTAAGCCACCTTCAAAGTTGCTGTCAGGTAAATGACCTTGTATTTCATTAACTGATAATTAAATGGATTTATTCCACTAACAGTTTTAATTAAAATGCTAGAAATATTGATTAGCTCTATCAGCTCTACTCTCCCCAGATGAAAACAGGTTTTAGAACTGTTTATTTAGAGAGGAGGTAGAGAATTACATTAGTTTCAATCTCTAAGACACTAAATAAGGCTGCCCCATGCAGAACAAAAAAAGTTACATGTTTTTGATGTTTGATTCATTATTTCACAATCCATTTTTGTTACTTTGATATTTAATTAAAATATAATTTCAAAACATAATTAAATTGGCCAGTTTAATCTGTGGGGCAGGAGAGTAGCTGAGCTCTATCAACATTGAAAGCTGCCAATGCAATGGTTGAACATTTAGTGTTGCTGCTTTCTTCATGTTGTTCTAACGGTACAGTTACCAGAGTCAGGACGGGGAAATGAAATGACTTGCAGGAAGCGGGTGTTGGGCAGTGGTACGGAACCGTGTTATTCTTCTAATGCATATTGACTGTTGTGCCAAAGCAGAGTGTCATCAGACATGTGTGATGCTGCAGATACCATAGCAGTGTGGGGCCAGACGCAGGCCTACTGATGGACAAACTAATTATGCATGAAATCAAATATGATTTTCAAATGAATTGAAATGAGAAACTCCCCGATAGATAGTCCACATGGACCCTCTCAGCAGGCTCTGTCTGCTCTGGTCGGGAGTGGGGATGTGGATAAGAATGGATGACAAGAATGTGTGTGTGTGTGTGTGTGTGTGTGTGTGTGTGTGTGTGTGTGTGTGTGTGTGTGTGTGTGTGTGTGTGTGTGTGTGTGTGTGTGTGTGTGTGTGTGTGTGTGTGTGTGTGTGTGTGTGTGTGTGTCGCCATGGGGGTAGTTGGGGTGTTTTAGGAATAGACAAATTAAGTTTGTGGGGGAAGCATTTGTTATTTAATGTGATGTGGAGTAATTATCTTTAAACATGGTCGGAGAATATAATTTAAAATGCACTGACAACAGAAAATCAAATAAGCCAACCAATTGAAACTCCTCACAGATCCATCATCCTGCAGTCTCTCCAAAACAAGAGAATTAGATCAGTCATACTCATTTATTTACATCATGGGTGGTAGAGAGAAAAGTTAACACTTTGGAGGAAATTAGAGGTAATTACGCGGTCTGAGCAATTAAGTGTATTTCGAGGGCGACTGTGTCAGAACTGAAGAATGGAGAGCTACTACTGCCTGTTGTGGAGAGAATCACATATTCCTCTATCTGCTGTTGGTTGGGAAAGCAAAGCATCACATAACCAGGGCTTTAAGATTCAGAACAATGCCTAGGCAGAATAAACACACATAGCACGTTCTTACCACCAGAGAGATAACATTTAAACTGAGAGGGAAATGAGGGAGGACCAACCAAACACCATACAATGCACATAGAGAGCCAACATTGACTCAACTAGAACAACACAAGAGAAGTGGGACTTTTCCAATAGAGACAATACTACATCATGCATGTCCCAATATGCTGGGCTTTTTAAATCAACACTAATAATCACTATTAGCAATATATCTCAATCACCATATGATCAATGAATTAGGCTGTTCTTAATTCACTCACTCTAGTCCAGGTGGACTACTAGCAAGATTGGCCCATTTCTCAACTAAGGAATTTATCATTGAGCCTGCTTGGAGTGCCAGAAGGGTGGGGTTTGCACTTTTGGTAATATTCCATTGGTTCCATTGCATCAGGCGAGCTCAATCGAGTGCAGCTAATGTATCTGAATTAAAACAAATACTATATAAACCCAGGTCTGGATCTCAGCAACACAAAGCATGTAACTGTCTAGGAAGCAGTCAAAGGAGATAATGTATTAATGGCCCAAAACATCCCAGAACAGAGAACCAAGCAGTCCTCCTGATCCTCCTACACAGCCACTAGATGTAGGAATCAAACAATCGTCCTCTCCTAACATTGAGCCTATTATTCTGCTTCTCCTCCCAAAGTAATCTCTTCTCTTTACTTACTGTTCCAGGACACCATTCCACTTATTTTCAATATCAAAGCTGGAACACAAATCAAAAGTGATCCAAAGACAAGCCATTTTGTTTGTAGAATTTTAAACATTCCAACTGAGTTGACAATGACAATAGCGCTTTTCCAGCAGCCCAGGAAGAGAGAGAGGAACAGAGGGAATTCAGGGCCGGATCCTTCCACATGACCCAGGAGGAATGTGGAAACGTAGCACAGGAGTAAACCGTGAAACTACAGTCCTCACAGAGGGGGAGATCATCCTAGAAGACGGATCCTTCCACATGACCCAGGAGGAATGTGGAAACGTAGCACAGGAGTAAACCGTGAAACTACAGTCCTCACAGAGGGGGAGATCATCCTAGAAGACGGATCCTTCCACATGACCCAGGAGGAATGTGGAAACGTAGCACAGGAGTAAACCGTGAAACTACAGTCCTCACAGAGGAGGAGATCATCCTAGAAGACGGATCCTTCTACTGCTAGCTCTTATAAAGAGTTAGTGATTTATTTTTGCCATTGGAATAGTATAGTAACATGTCAAATTGCTATTATAATAATAATAATAACAATAATAATAATAATAAAAATACAGTAATATGACATTTCAGGATCTTTGTCACTGTTGGGTTTTGTAATAGGGATTTACACACACACAGTGTTGCCTGCTTGTTCCCTGCTGGTGTCTACATTAAAACGATTCAAGCACAAATAAAAGAGGTGTCTAATCACCATGGCCAGGTTTGTGAAAATAATAACATTTTACTACTCAGAGCATCTGTCAGAGCTCGCTATAAAACCAAAGGAGAAATCATTATGGATCATCAAAGAGCTAAAACGCAGTGGCAGAGAAAGGAGGGTAAAAATATTTTTCTTCCCGTCTGTCTACATACTGAATATATGAATTCCAAAAACAGAAGATAGGACTCATTGGATGTCATTTCTCTTTCCTCTGAGGAATAAAACGTTACTTCTTGACTGAGTCCTTTTCCCTTTTTCGTTTGCATTGTCTGCGTGCGTTGCTTTTCATGCACAGCAGCTATCTTACCTTCAGGGCTTTGGCCAGATTTCATGGAGGAAAGAACCAGAGGGTAGGCATTAGAATTTTCTACCACTTCAAGGAGGAAGTAAGGAGAAGTAGGGAGGGAGAGTGAGACAGAAAGAGAGGAAGAGAGAAAGAGAGGTTGAGAGAAATAGAGAGATTAGGGTGGGTGGGAAAAGGAGGGAGAGTGAGAGAGCGAGCAGGAGGGGGTAGAGGATCCATCTAAAGCTCGTCTGACATTCATTGAGGACTCTGACAGAGGGAGGAAAGGAGTGATGGCTGATGGGACTTGTTTTTGTCTTTTACCTGTGAGGCATGTTAAATCACCATGGTGATAAGGTAATTCCACTGCCCATATTTCAAAACACTACTGACAGTTTTATGTAGACCAGATTGGCTATAAGCACTCCTGATTACAAATATTTTTTTTTTGGAACATTCAGGTAAGAAGGGAAGAAGTAACATCAGGTAGGTACAGCCAGGTAGGACTTGATCTTAATTAGGAGTTCTGACTGGGGCTTTGGGTGATTGAACGTGTTAGTGATGTTTCCTCGATCTGTTTTATTGAATGTCATAGATATCTCCTGTTTTACCACAGCTGCATTATGCGTCTCTGACAATCAGTCACTGGCAGAAAAGGGTTTTGTTCTTTTTGGATCCCATTAGAATGACAATTGGGACAGGGCAACAACTCTTACAATTTCAACTATTGACTCCTGCAAGATACTGCTCTTAATTATACAACTACCTTTTTTTGCCAAAGCAGAGACTTTTTGCAGATTTGTTTTGTTTTGCCCAAGCTACAGGGGTCTAAATCGGTCAGATAATACTAGTTAAGGCCCCGTGCACTACTTTTGAGAAAAAATATAATCTTCAAAAAATATATTTATATATTTATTTTAAAATCTATTTATTTTATTCTGATTTGTCAGGGGGTGCGGCGGCACCCTCAGCACCCCTACTTCCCGTGGCTATGCTTACGCTTTCTCTCTCTCTCCACCAGACAACTGGCAGAGCTTTATTGAACATATACAAATCCCTGTCTGTGAATAATATTGTTGCTGCTGGATTACAGTTGGATGACAGTCATCTACGTTAGGAGGGGCACAAACTATACTGTAAGCCTAGCCCAAACTCATTCAGTGTCTCTGTCGACTGTATTGTGTAGACGAGTAAACACTGTATATATCGGTAATAAACCCCCTTCTTGGAATCTAGATAGCAACTCATAGAGATGAGTTTAAACAACAGGTTTCATAAAACCAGTTGACTTTGCACTGGGTAGCCTATTAACTGAAGTTAGCATTTATTGCTGTAGTATTCAGGCGCCACGTTATAAAACAAAACATTTCTCTGAAGCCGAGGCTGCATGGGCTCCTCACTTCCAGCAATATCAAGAGCCTAGCCATCATACTGTGTTCATATATCCCCATCCATGTCTATCAGATTGGATCTTATTGTATTTAGTTTGATAGAATTCATTAGGCATTAGCAGCTCTGACATGTGGAAACCGCACCAACCAAAGGGAATCAAACTAATAGACTCCAATAGAGCTCTGCCTTTTCACAACACAAAACAACCTCACTCTGATTCAAATAATTACAGCCTAAAGTGCCTCCTCGATGCTTTTATTTGCAAGCAACTTCGGTAATCTTTGATCCGATTGCCAAGTGTTGAAGGCAGAATACAAATGAAAAAAATAATAAAATGGGTTTAGATTTTTTTGCGGATTCAGTGGCACACGCAATAACATAGCCAGGGGATAAGAGATTGAAGAATTATAATTAAGTCATATAGGAGCGCTTGGTCGGTCATTTCATACGTCTGAAATGGCACCATATTCCCTATATAGTGCACTACTTTTTATCAGTAGTGCACTACTGTATATAGGAAATAGGGTGCCATTTCAGACGCAGGCATTCAGTGAGTCCTGAGGAGCGAGGTTCCGATTGAGGCTTCATTCACATTTAGAAGCAGAATGAATGGGACATGTTTTCCTTTATAAGAAATTGTACTAGACTAGACTACCAAGTTCATTTCTGAAATAGACAACTAGGCTACACAGGTAGAAAGGGGGTGAAGGGGATGGCAGGGACTAGTAGATGTTTATTCACTATCTCAATATCAACCAATAGAGACAGCACTGCTACATTAGCATTGACTAGAACCCAATGTCCTCCTTTAAACATTTCACCTAGACTACTATTTTTAGTAAATCCCACAGATCCATTTCAAAAACCACACAATTTCTGACCGCAATAACACAACTGCTTACCATATCTAGTGACCACAACTACTGACCTCTCAACTACTGAATACAACCACACAACTTCTGACCACACAACCACACAACTTCTAACCACACAACTTCTAACCACACAACCACACAAATTCTGACCACACAACCACACAACTTCTAACCACACAACCACACAACTTCTGACCACACAACTTCTAACCACACAACCACACAGCTTCTGACCACACAACTTCTAACCACACAGCTTCTGACCACACAACTTCTAACCACACAACCACACAACTTCTGACCAGACAACTTCTAACCACACAACCTCTGACCAGACAACCGCACAACTTCTAACCACACAACCACACAACTTCTAACCACACAACCACACAACTTCTGACCACACAACCACACAACTTCTAACCACACAACTACACAACTTTTAACCACACAACCACACAACTTCTAACCACATAACCACACAACTTCTGACCACACAACCACACAGCTTCTGACCACACAACTTCTAACCACACAACCACACAACTTCTGACCAGACAACTTCTAACCACACAACCACACAACTTCTGACCAGACAACCACACAACTTCTAACCACACAACCACACAACTTCTGACCACACAACCACACAACTTCTAACCACATAACGACACAACTTCTGACCACACAACCACACAACTTCTGACCACACAACTTCCAACCACACAACCACACAACTTCTGACCACACAACCACACAACTTCTAACCACACATCACACAACTTCTAACCACACAACTTCTGACCACACAACCACACAACTTCTGACCACACAACTTTTAACCACACAACTTCTAACCACACATCACACAACCTCTAACCACACAACTTCTGACCGCACAACCACACAAATTCTGACCACACAACCACACAACTTCTGACCACACAACTTCTAACCACACAACTTCTAACCAAACATCACACAACTTCTAACCACACAACTTCTAACCACACAACCACACAACTTCTGACCACACAACTTCTAACCACACAACTTCTGACCACAGAACTTCTAACCACACAACCACACAACTTTTGACCACAACCACACAACCTTTGACCACAACCACACAACTTCTGACCACAACCACACATTCTATTGTCCTTGTAATTAAATATTTGAAAATGTCTAGCAAAAAATAGAACCGTTAACTTTTTTTTATCTTAGAAAATGCATTTCAGTTGTCAGATCGCCCTTAGGCAAAAGCAACTTAAAGAGGTATGTCATTTTCACTCACTTTATAAATTACATTTAGAGTGCCTTTGCATGCTAATAGTGCCAGCCAGACCTGGAAACGCATTAACTATTTCTTATGTGGATCTCTGATTATTTGCATTTCTCATTTAAAAGACAGACACTTTATAGAGAGATAAATGGATGTTATTTAAGGATCTTAAGAGTTGTATTGAGTTGTAGCTGTATTTCTGTATTTTGAAAGTCCTATATCTTGAAAACGTGATTGCTGACATGTTAAACATTTTGGGACTATATCAACAATTCACTAACTCACCAAGGCACTATAATCTATAATATAAAGTAAAAAGAGTAATACCTAATGGTAAGGCTACTGCATCACCCAACACAAATTCAGTCATGAAGCCGGGTAAACCCAGAATCTCGGCTCATCAACATGGGGCAGAAGGGGCTAGGCAGCAGTCTGCCCAGACTGAAAAATCTCCCCAGACCTGTCCCTGTCCTGTTTTTGAGTGCCACACTTCCTTTCATAAAATGTTCACCATGCAGCAATAACCTGTGGTCAGTTATAACCGTGCTGTACCTTGATATACCTAAGACCAGCTCCATATGCAGCGTAGTGGTGTGGCATATCTCTGGTGTGGCATAGCACTTGTTAACATACTGTATTTCCAGTGAACAGAATGGTTGATGATGATGACGGCAACGGTGGTCCATCACCCCCTCCGGTCTCTCTACCTCTCCCCTGTCCCCCCCCCCCCCTTTCCTTGCCCCTGTCCCCCACTCATCCTGCTCCTCCCTCCCACTCTTCCACCGACGTCTCTCCCCCACTGCACTGCAGTCAGCAGGGCCGGCTGGGTGAAATGTGGACCCTGGGGCAGACAAGCTGTCTGGGAGCAGCAGCAGATAAGGTCCTGCTGCTTTTACATACATACACACACAGGCAGCCAGGCCAACATTAGTATATGCCACTGACACCTGGCAGGGCACAGATGACCTGAATAATCCCACTCTGAGGACCTAGATATTGTACCACTGGGGGCAATGGAGGAAGCGGTGGGTAGGATACCCACCACCTACTCTGATGAAGCTATAATGTGATGTGGTGGAGGCATGGTAATGGTAACGTCGCCCAAATATCCCCAGAGTGCAGGGTGTCATTTGGTCACTGACTTGGGGCTGTTTCGTTAACTGGATTTGTGTCCCCCGTGCCCAAACGAACAAGGTCTAATCTGAAGGGATCACTGGCAGAGTGATGGGGTTACTGAGAGGAAGGAAGGGCCCATCCACACCTGCTTCTAGAGAGATATGGTGCGTTCCAACTCTGGGCACAGACAGACAGACAGACTGACTGACTGACAGATATACGGACTAGCAGATGGATTAACGGACTGACGGACACAAGATCTAAAGCATGCTACTTTTGACAAATAACACACATCACCAACGTTTCCGTAGATGTCAATGATGTTAGCTAACAATTATGCTGCAATTTCACAAATGTATTTCCATGTTGAAACTTCAAATTGCAGAATATTTTGTCTCAGAGAGAGAATCACCTGCTAGCTTATCAACATGAATGACAACCGTAAATGGAGAGAGAATTGACGATGAAGCTGTGGCTGTGCCTGTGCTGTGGCTGTGCTGTGGCTGTGCCATGTATAGCATGAACATTGGAGCATGATGAGGAGGTGAAAGGAGAATCACGGGGGATGAGAACAAGGGACGTTAAAATGCTTTCTCCTTTACATAAACTATGTGTGTGTGTGTGTGCGTGTGGGTGTATGTGTGTGCTTAGGCCCGTATGCGTTGGAAAGTGTTTGTGGGGGTGCGTGCGAGTCCATGCATGCATGCATGTTTGTTTGTGTGTGTGGTCAACACCTGTCAGTTCTGCCATCCACAGAGGCTGTGAGTGAGAGAGTCAGAGGCACAGAGACAGAGCCTACTGCTGCAATCCCTGTGATATGACAGACAGACAGCTCCTGAATATTACACTGTTATGTACTGCTGGCCAAACCACCAGGGCTCAGGGAGGGACGCATCACACACCACCGCCACTAAAGAGTAGCGCTGCATCCCAAATGGCACCCTATTCCCTTTATAGGGCACTACTTTTGACCAGGGCCCATAGGGCTCTGGTCAAAAGTAGTGCACTATAGGGAGCCATTTGAGACAAAGCCTAGGTGACTTAGAACATAGCTTTAAATTGATTCCACAATAATATATAACCCATGTTAACATCACAGAGGCAATCTGAACACACACTGAACACACACAGAAGTTCCCTTGTAAGAGTAATCTCTCTCCTCTTATCTGATATTCACATGTACTGTATTTACATGAATCACGTACAGAATAGGCTATGTTCTTCCATAACTCTGTGTAAAGCTTTGGGACATAACATGGGGAGTGTGTGTATTGGTTGGATTCCCTGAGTTGTGCATTCTTCTGGTGGCTGGC
Organism: Salvelinus fontinalis; assembly: GCF_029448725.1. NCBI lineage: Eukaryota > Metazoa > Chordata > Actinopteri > Salmoniformes > Salmonidae > Salvelinus > Salvelinus fontinalis. The sequence continues at coordinate 19,945,208 of NC_074680.1, forward strand.
AATGGAAAATAACCCTACAACAATATAGCCGGAAATCCCAAGTATACAAATGTAACTTTCTTAGTTACCATGAACACCAAAGTTTCTGGGGTGCATCCCAAATGGCAGCCTACTCCCTACAGTACAGTCCATTCGGAAACTTTTACAGACCCCTTCTCTTTTTCCAAATGTTGTTATTCTAAACTTGATTAAATAAATGTTTTTCCTAATCAATCTACGCACAAAATACGCCATAATGATGAAGCGAAAACAGGTTTTTAGAAATGTTTGCAAATTTATGAAAAAAACAGAAATACCTTATTTACATAAGTTTTCAGACCCTTTGCTATGAGACTCAAAATTGAGCTCAGTTGCATCCTGTTTCCATTGATCATAATTGAGATGTTTCTATAACTTGATTGGAGTCCACCTGTGGTAAATCCAATTGATTGGACATGATTTGGAACGGAACACACCTGTCTATATAAGGTCCCACAGTTGACAGTGCATATCAGAGCAAAAACCAAGCCATGAGGTCGAAGGAATTGTCCGTTGAGCTCCGAGACAGGATTGTGTCGAGGCACAGATCTGGAGAAGGGTACCAAAACATTTCTGCAGCATCGAAGATCCCCAAGAACAGTGGCTTCCATCATTCTTAACCCTTGTGTAGTCTTAACATTCTGTATACTCCCCATGTCCTAAGGGTCAAATATGACTCGCCTTCACTACCCCTAAAATAAAGCAGCTTAATTGTTTTTTAAACTCCAAATCTATTTTGCATGAAGAAACAACCTGTCATTCATCACAAACTTTGTGAATATCTGGGTTTTCCCTCTTCACAATGCAGAAAGACTGCATTTAATCAGTGGACACTACTCGTTTTTATTACAACACACCTGTCATAATTGTTTTCTTTACTAGAGGTGTATTATTATTATTGCTAAAGTTACCGCATAAATGTAAAAAAAAAATTGTGCAGAAATGTGTGTGTGCAGAAAACTAGTTTTGAATGCATTTTATTGAAGGGAAACAATAACAGTCTTGAACTTTTTTGGCAACATAGTGATATATTCTTATATACTGTACAATGAGGAATTCCACTACAAAATGCTAGTCTTCTCCCATTTTTTTTATTAACCATTGCACCTACTCACAAGGTGTATAAACAACAACAACAAGAATAAAATAAGATATTAGATACAAAATGAAAACGTGAAGAACATAAATCAATCAACTCTAATTAGCACATGTAGGACAGTATGCAAGTGTGTGTGCACAGACTTTGCAGATGTATTTCTCACGTGTGCAGCACATAGTATTTGTTTGGGGGGCAGAACATAGTATTTGTTTGGGGGGCAGAGATGCAAATTCTGCCCCCCTTCTTTGGCATCTCCTCCTCTTGCCTGCCTCAGCTGCAGCCTCAGGTGGATCTGGGCAAGATTCAGCCCCCTGAACAGCTTTCACAAGCGCTGCAGAGGTGGGGTTACAAGTGCATTTACCAGCTGCCCCAGGAACACCCTCCTCTTGTTCCGCTTATCAGGCATCCAGGTAGGGTTGATTTTGTTCCATATCACAAAAGCATTGTATGATGACACATCAATGATGTTATGGAAGATGACCATGGGCCAGTGGGCAGTCATCCTGCTGCAGCTGTAAGTTCCAATCACCTTGTCCAGGTTGTCCACGCCTCCTTTGTTGTGGATGTAGTCCAGGATGATGGCTGGCTTCCTGTCCTCACGATCCCGGATCTCAGCCGTTTTGTGCAGTCTGCTCAGGATGACCACATTCTTGTTCCTCTTTGGGAGGTAAGAAACTAGAGTGATGTTGGGGGTGAAGGCAAACTTTGATGAGCAGGCCTCTCTCCCCCTTGTTGCGAGGAGTGCAGGGGGGAGCTCAGGCTTGTTCTTTCTAACTGTGCCAACCATGGTGATCTTCCTCTTCAGGAGCTGCTGGCTGAGTTCATAAGAGGTGAAGTAATTGTCACATGTGGCATTGTGCCCCCTCAGTCCATCTGTCACTTAAAGCCCAACCCGCATCCCCTGCTTCTTCTCTGCGCCTCCACTGGTCGGCTTCCCTGTGGAGACTGCATCTTCCAAGCGTAGCTGGAATGTGCATCACAGGCCACCCATATTTTGATGCCATACTTTGCTGGCTTGCTGGGCATATACTGCCAGAAAGGACAAAAGAGATTACTATCAGTAATTAGCATCAGTGTCACAGAAAACAATCAGTGAAAATCACTTACAATACAGATATGAAAATAGAAATGTACCTCTGAATGGAACCAGTTGCTCATCCGCTGTTACTTCAGGCCCAGGGCTGTAGAGGTATGGCAGACACTCCACCCACCTCTCCCAGACCTATTTTATGGCCGGCAGTTTGTCTCTCACACGTCTTGCAGGTCTTGACTCACGGTTATCAAATCGTAGCATTCTTGAGAGAGTGTGAAAGACTTTCAGTGGCATCGTGGCACGGAAAATCACCCTTCCACTCTCTGCATCCCAGAGAGTACATGTAACCTCGCCTCGGGACCTATACACATCCACTAAGATTAGCATCTCTATGTGTGTGTGTGTGTGTGTGTGTGTGTGTGTGTGTGTGTGTGTGTGTGTGTGTGTGTGTGTGTGTGTGTGTGTGTGTGTGTGTGTGTGTGTGTGTGTGTGTGTGTGTGTGTGTGTGTGTGTGTGTGTGTGTGTGTGTGTGTGTAAATGATTGTATAATTGCCGGGTCAAAAATTACCCCAAGACAATATTTGTACCCTGGTGGTGTACCTGAGTTCATGGAAATATGAACAAAGGCGATGTTTCACTTTTTCTAATGTTGGGGTCACTAGGAAGAGTCATAAAAATTTCAAGTCGAAAAAATATATTTTACGGGGTTTTCTCTGCTGTTAAACAGAGTGGAGGGTCATTTTTTACCTATTAACGATGCGCCCCTTTTTTTCAATTTCCGCCAAAAACGCCTAAAATCTAACTGCTAATAGCTCAGGCCCTGAAGCAAGGATATGCATATTCTTGGTACTGTCACGGCTGTTGAAAGGAGAGGACCATGGTGCAGCGTGGTGAGCGTACATTTTATTTTATTTAATAAAAATGACGCCGAACAAAACAATAAACACTACAAAAACAAACCGTGAAGCTAAAGGCTATGTGCCCTAAACAAAGTCAACTTCCCACAAAGACAGGTGGAAAAAAGGGCTACCTAAGTATGGTTCTCAATCAGAGACAACGACAGACGCTAGACTTTTTAAAAATGTTTGTGGAAATGTGAAAGGAATGTTGGAGAATATAACACAATAGATCTGGTAAAGGGTAATACAAAGAAAACAACAACCGTTCTTCTGTATTTTTTTGTACCATCATCTTTGAAATGCAAGAGAAAGGCCATAATGTATTGTTCCAGCCCAGGTGCAATTTAGATTTTGGCCACTAGATGGAAGCAGTATATTTGCAAAGTTTTCGACTGATCCAATGAACCATGCTGTTACTGTTCAACATTTTGTATCAAGAATGCCCAAATGTGCCTAATTTGTTTATTAATAACTTTTCATGTTCAAAGTTGTGCACTCTCCTCAAACAATAGCATGGTATTATTTCACTGTAATAGCTACTGTAAATTGAACAGTGCAGTTAGAATAACAAGAATTTAAGCTTTCTGCCAATATCAGATATGTCCATGTCCTGGGAGATTTTCTTGTTACTTATAACCTCATGCTAATCACATTAGCCTACTTTAGCTCAAGCGTCCCGCGGACGGGACACCGATCCCGAAGTTAAGACAACACAAGGGTGAAATGGGAGAAGTTTGGAACCACCAAGACTCTTCCTAGAGCTGGCCACCTGGCCAAACTGAGCATTCAGGGGAAGAAGGGCCTTGGTCAGGGAGGTGACCAAAAACCCGATGGTCCCTCTGACGGAGCTCTAGAGTTCCTCTGTGTAGATGAGAGAATCTTCCAGAAGGACAACCATCTCTGTAGCACTCCACCAATCAGGCCTTTATGGTAGAGTGGCCAGACAGAAGCCACTCCTCGGTAAAAGGCATATCACAGTCCGTTTGGAGTTTGCCAAAAGGCACCTAAAGGAGTCTCAGACCATGAGAAACAAGACTCTCTGGTCTGATGAAAACAAGAATGAATTCTTTGGCCTAAATGCCAAGCATCACTTCTGGAGGAAACCTGGCACCTTCCCCACGGTGAAGCATGGTGGTGGCAGCATCATGCTGTGGGGATGTTTTTCAGCAGCAGGGACTGGGAGACTAGTCAGGTTTGAGGCAAAGATGAATGGAGCAAAGTACAGATAGATCCTTGATGAAAACCTGACCTAGAGCACTCAGGACCTCAGACTGAGGTGAAGGTTCAACTTCCAACAGGACAACGACCCTAAGCACACAGCCAAGACAATGCAGGAGTGGCTTCGGGACAAGTCTCTGAATGTCCTTGAGTGGCCCAGCCAGAGCCCAGACTTGAACCCGATCGAACATCTCTGGAGAGACCTGAAAATAGCTGTGCAGCAACGCTCCCCATCCAACCTGACAGAGCTTGAGAAGATCTGCATAGAAGAATGGGAGAAACTCCCCAGATACAGGTGTGCCAAAGAAGACCAAGAAGACAGTGAATGTCCCTGAGTGGCTGAGTTACAGTTTTGAATTAAATCTACTCAAAAATTGATGGGAAGAGCTGAAAATGGTTGTAGAAGAATTTTGAAAAGAATAATGGGTAAATGATGCACAATCCAGGTGTGGAAAGCTCTTAGAGACTTACCCAGAAAGACACCCAGATGTAATCGCTGCCAAAGATGCTTCTACAAAGTATTGACTTAGGGGTGTGAATACTTATGTATATAAGATACTGTATTTCTGTATTACATTTTCAATAAATGTGCAAAGAAAAAAAAGAACACATGTTTTCACTTTGTCATTATAAGCTATTGTACGTAGATAGTGAGGAAAAATATACAGTTAATCCATTTTGAATTCAGGCTGTAAAACAACAAATTGTGGAATAACTCAAGGGGTATGAATACTTTAAGTGTCTGTAAATTGCCAAATGAAGTAACAGGGTTGACTGTAACAGGGTTGACTAGCAGAGTTGATGATTTCTTCTTAAATCAGCCATAAATCCCCTTGTGACACGAGGAATGGAAGCTTGTTGTGTGCAACAGGGAGAGGCAATTGAATGCAAGCTTCACAAAAATACATTTTCTTTAAAAATAAATTCAAGCCTTTCTATCTATGGGTAACAGTGGTGTTAATACTTGACCCACTCAGTTTTCCACCACAAAACACCAGAAAATTGTCAAAAAAGAGTAGAACCAGCTCACCTGCCTTTACACTATGATTTGATTATTAGATGTTCAATGTTTCTGAAAATAATATTTTTAAAGGAATAGTTTCACCATATTAAAAGGAGAGTTCAGTTCACGTAACAGGGTTGACATTAAAATTAGGGAAAGGCGTGAATGAATCCTATATCACATAAATAAATAACTTTGTCAATGCAAAAACATAAATGGGGCTTTACAACGATGGAAAAACTTGGAGAAATGTTGCGTTTAAGTGGGTTCAAATATTTCTAAAAGTGACACAATGTTGATGGAGGCACATGTCAAAATGCTGAGTTTTTGACACTTTAGCAAGCTTTTTTTCCACATAAAAAATCTGATGTATTGAATTCTCCATGTGGTCTATATTAAAGGGCATTTCATTTAATATAATAGGCTTTTAAAATTCAATATTGGTGCATAATTTCTACTTAAAATATCAAAACGAATGGGGCCTCCCGAGTGGCACAGCAGTCTAAGGCCCTGCATCGCAGTGCTAGAGGTGTCACTACAGACCCGGGTTCAATCCCAGGCTGTGTCACAACCGGCCGTGATCGGGAGTCCCATAGGGTGGCGCTCAATTGGCCCAGCATCGTCCGGGTTAGGGGAGGGTTTGGCCGGGGGGCTTTACTTGGCGCATCATGCTCTAGTGACTCCTTGTGGGGGATCAGGCGCCTGCAGGCTGACTTCGTCGTCAGTTGAACGGTGTTTCCTCCGACACATTGGTGCGGCTGGCTTCTGGGTAAAGTGAGCAGGTCGTAAGAAGGGCGGTTCGGCAGGTCATGTTTTGGAGGATGCATGACTCGACCTTCACCTCCCGAGCCCGTTGCAGCGATGAGACAAGATTGAAATTGGGAAGAAAAAGGGGTAATATACACACAAAAAATATAGATCTATCAAATGGATGCAAAAGGCATTCTTTTCGTGGAAAGACCCCATTATTTGCTAGGGGATTTTGAGAAGCAGCTTGTTATTGAGACTGAAGCATCTCTGTCTGATCTTCACCAACAGTTGAATTAGAGGGGAATAAGACAAGGTTCCCTCAGGATTAACATTTTCCCAGCATCTAGCCATGTTCAAAATGTTCAAAACTTTGTGGTCCCATGGAAAATGATTCAGACTCGGGAACACGGAGAGACAACGCCAGGAGCATATGCTCTCCTCAATAACAACAAACTGTTATGGGCGCCAGGAGAGACGCACCTTGCTTTATACACACCTTAATGGGGGCAACGTTTGTGTCTAGTGGCATGTTGCATTGCTCTTACATCTGTCATTTTTACACGCCGTAAATGAATGAGCTCAAAGAGCACCTGTTAATGTACGGGACACTGGAAATAAATGTTGTCGCTGTTCTAAATCATAACAATGTTGATATTGGTTTTAACAATGAATTCCCAACATATAAAGCTGAAGTATATGGGCTATATTAGGTATACAAGCTCACCGTTATAACAAGCTAACATCTCTGCAGCACACACACATTAAAAACATTAAAATAACCTTGGACAAACCTGCTACGTTGACAATGACTCATCATAACGCCTGATGGATGAACAACAAACACAACCTGGACCAGACCTGTGACTTATCATCCCATGGTTTGGATGACATCAACCCCGTCATCCATCCCTCAGATCAGAAGATGACACCTCTCATCGTTCCCCCGTCAACATCGCCCTATCAAATTTACCCAACCCCGTGCCCCCTCGTCAGAGAGTCAGGACGGGTCTAAATACTCAGTGCTGAGAGGAGATTTGTAGCTCCTTCCCTGACCTTACCCCCACCACAATGGCCACCCTCTAATTAGGCAATGCATCTGAACTTCATTAACAGCTATGAGATAATGAATCACTGGCTCGTCTCTGTGTTAATTCGCTGCAACCAAGCAGCTAATGGATGTCAGAGCTGACTGATCACACTGATTGTGGTGATTTCTAATTGCAACAAAACAATTTAAAAGCAGCAGGATTATTTATGTTGTCGCCTACAACGTGAAAAGAGGGATGCGAGGAGATGCGTGGGGAGGAGAGGAAAGGAAACGGGATTGAGTTTCTAGTTTGGTTCAGATGAAACAGAAGAGATTATGGTCAGAAGAAGGAAGAGCGAGGTGCGGCACTGTGAAGATTGTGCCTCCACATTGCACGGCCCCCTGGGAAATCCTGCCGAGCTGTGCTGATGATCTGACACGGCTGCTCATATCCTTTTGATGCACAAACACAAAAACTTTTGTCTCTCTCTGCCTGGGTCTCTCTGGGTAAGTGGAAAGGATGCCTCCATCTACCAAAGTCAGATTGGAGTGTAAATTACTAAATCACAATTGGCAATTAAACAATGAGCAATCGTAACCTAGAATGACAATGCCTGTAATTACACATTAAATCCAAAGAACAAAGTGGGTTTCAAACATTTTGAGCTACAAATAATTGTGTGTGAGTATTTGGTCTGTTCCTGTGTGTGTGTGTGTGTGTGTGTGTGTGTGTGTGTGTGTGTGTGTGTGTGTGTGTGTGTGTGTGTGTGTGTGTGTGTGTGTGTGTGTGTGTGTGTGTGTGTGTGTGTGGCATTTTGTTTTCTAAAATTATTCATGCAGCCACCACCATTGCTTTAGAATTTATTTATGAAATGTGTAATATTCACATTCTGCACATCTACGTGTGTCCCCCTTCACCCCCAGTAACTTCTAACTGGGAAGCTTTACTTCAGCTGTTTCTTATGCTAATAGCACCAACCCCTTCCCATCTCCCCCTTCTGTTTGTTTATTTTGCTGAGCATGCACTGGATAGCCCCGGGCGAGAGGGAGAGGTAAGGAGACGGAGAGGAGAGGGAGAGCGGATGGACTTCAGTCAATGGCAGGAGGACAGGCACGCGGGCCGGCAGGAGGTCAGGCACGCGGGCCGGCAGGAGGTCAGGCACGCGGGCCGGCAGGAGGTCAGGCACGCGGGCCGGCAGGAGGACAGGCACGCGGGCCGGCAGGAGGACAGGCACAGGCGAGCAGGCGGTGGGATATGGGGGATATGAGGAATTGTAGTCTGTGTGGCTACAGTTTACCTTTGGGCTGGCCAGCGGGCCAGTGGTCTCTGCCTCCTGAGAGGCCTCGGCCTCAGTGGCCAGGATGTGGGCTTTGATGGCGTCCAGAGTCCGCAGCATCCAGCTGTGCTGGCGGCGGATCTGCCTCTGGAGTTGCTGCCACTGGTGTACGACCATCTGGAGCATGTCCCTCAGGCCTGGAATGATAGACAATAGAGAGAGAGAGAGAGAGAGAGAGAGAGAGAGAGAGAGAGAGAGAGAGAGAGAGAGAGAGAGAGAGAGCGAGAAAGAGTCTGTGGATTAGCCACTACCTTTGAACTTACTTTCATTCTGACCCACCCATCCTCCTATAATCATTCATTCACTGATGTACTGGTATTTATCATTTTATTATGCTAAACTCTTTTATCCTTTATCATTATCATCATTATTTTTTATTATTATTATATACCTTGTTTATTAGTCTTTTAAATGTGAGTGAGGTAATTGCTCTTTATTTGATATGATCATGAATTCTTCAGTGGCCCACTTTCCTCTCTTTAACCTGTACACAGATGCCTATGTGATCTACCATATAGTATGCCAACTAATGTACAGTATATGAACACACCAGTATGTGTACTGCATGTGATGAGTAGCTGGTTTAGAGTTAAACCCCTCCCACAACACACTGCGTCCATCTGCAGAACCATCACAGTGTTACTCCAGCCCTGTCTGTCTCTCTACCAGCAGGACACTGTCCCAGCAGCCATGATTCAACCAAATCCTGTTTGAACAAAGTGATCAAATCAAGATGAATGAGCCAAGGCAGAATGTGACCCTGTAATGCACGCACGCACACACACTATCTATCGAGTGACTGGCTGCTCAACAATGTCACACACAGCTCATACCTGTGGAATGATCATGAGTGATCTGCAGAGTTGCTAGGAAACCAGGTATTAGTGTCTGCAGTGCAGGAAGTAAGGGGAGAGATTTGCTGGCTGGTTGACTGGCTGGCTGGATGGATGCTTTAGGTGAATAATCGGCCCAGCAGAGGGGAGAACGTCTGGAAGATGGCCTCTAACTCAGGCCCTGCTGTTTCTAATTCCACCTATCTTCATAAACACAGCGCCTCCCTCAATCGCTCCCTCTCTTTTTCTATCGCTCTTACTCCCTCGTCATGACCCTGGCCGTGACCCCACAAAATATGAAAAAAAAAACACATTTCCAATTCACACGTGTATTATAGAAACTTGTACATATGTGAAGTAGGACAAATCGAATATAAGCGGCCACAAAATTATTATTATTATTATATACAGCGCCTCCCTCCCTCACTTTTTCTCTCTCCTACTCGCTCGCTTCAAATACACAGTGCTGCACTCCCTCTCCTCTTTCCACCTCTCTGGCTCTCCTCTCCATCTTTTCTCGACCCAGTCACAAGCACCAATCACTCCCAGCCTGTCCGAACTCACTCACACAATCCACTGCAGATAGAATGCCATTGTTAATGTATGTTGAAAAACGCTGTTTCTTTCCCTCCTTCCCCTTGCTTGAGAAGCGGTTACTTTAAGATGTATACATTCTGAAGGTCAGTATGTTAATATAAACATTAATAATAAATGAGAGGGTTGTGAGCAGTGAGAGCTGTACCGTGGGAGAGGATGATTTCCAGCAGCTGCCTGCCTTCCTCCACTACACAGTCTTTCAGGGAGCAGTGACTGTCCACGTTCAACTTGAAACTCTACAACACAGACACAAAACATATTAACACAGTCTTTCAGGGAGCAGTGACTGTCCACGTTCAACTTGAAACTCTACAACACAGACACAAAACATATTAACAGTCTTTCAGGGAGCAGTGACTGTCCACGTTCAACTTGAAACTCTACAACACAGACACAAAACATATTAACAGTCTTTCAGGGAGCAGTGACTGTCCACGTTCAACTTGAAACTCTACAACACAGACACAAAACATATTGGCACAGTCTTTCAGGGAGCAGTGACTGTCCACGTTCAACTTGAAACTCTACAACACAGACACAAAACATATTAACAGTCTTTCAGGGAGCAGTGACTGTCCACGTTCAACTTGAAACTCTACAACACAGACACAAAACATATTAACACAGTCTTTCAGGGAGCAGTGACTGTCCACGTTCAACTTGAAACTCTACAACACAGACACAAAACATATTAACACAGTCTTTCAGGGAGCAGTGACTGTCCACGTTCAACTTGAAACTCTACAACACAGACACAAAACATATTAACAGTCTTTCAGGGAGCAGTGACTGTCCACGTTCAACTTGAAACTCTACAACACAGACACAAAACATATTAACAGTCTTTCAGGGAGCAGTGACTGTCCACGTTCAACTTGAAGCTCTGGGAAAATAAATAAACATAAATATGGGTTGTATTTACAATGGTGTTTGTTCTTCACTGGTTGCCCTTTTCTTGTGGCAACAGGTCACAAATATGGCTGCTGTGATGGCACACTGTGGTATTTCACCCAATAGATATGGGAGTTTATCAAAATTGGATTTGTATTTTTTTCTAAATCTTTGTGGGTCTGTGTAATCTGAGGGATGTGTCTCTAATATGGCCATACATTTGGTTAGGAAGTGAAGCTCAGTTTCCACCTAATTTTGTGGGCAGTGTGCAAGTAGCCTGTCTTCTCGATAGCCAGGTCGGCCTACGTCGACCTTACTCAATAGCAAGGCTATGCTCGCTGACTCCGTACATAGTCAAAGCTTTCCTTCATATTGGTTCTGTCACAGTGGTCAGGTATTCTGCCACTGTGTACTCTCTGTTTAGGGCAAAATAGCATTCTAGTTTGCTCTATTTTTTGTTGATTCTTTCCAGTGTGTCAAGTAATGATCTTTTTATTTTCTTATGATTGGGTTGGGTCTCTCTCTCTCTGAACATCACACCAAAAAAAAGTCTCAGTCCCCACATCATACAAACATCTGACACAACCTCCAAGCACCCTTCATAATTCCTCAAGCTGTGCTATACTCTACTTATTACATCGAATCACATTACATCCCTCTCCTCTTCCCTCTACAGTATCTTTACCATCTATCCTGAAATATTGGGACAGAAAAGATCTGTATCTGTAAAAACAATCCAACATACAGAACACACAGAAATACAACATACAGAACACACAGAAATACAACATACAGAACACACAGAAATACAACATATGCTACTGAGTTGTTTTATTTAAAGGGATGATTCACACACCCTCTAGAATCCCCCAGTCCCCCTCTCCCTCCATCCTCCTCTCCCAACAGACCATCCCTCCATCCCTTAAAGGTGTCACGCCCTGACCATAGAGAGCCCTTGGATTCTCTATAGTTGTGTAGGTCAGGGTGTGACTAGGGGGGTGTTCTAGAATGTGTATTTCTATGTTGGGGTTTTTGTATGGTTCCCAATTAGAGGCAGCTGGTAATCGTTGCCTCTAATTGGGGATCATATGTAGGAAGCCCTGTCTCCCACCTGCTTTGTGGGATATTGTTTGTGTTAGTGTGTTTGGGCACTACGACTTCACGTTCTTTGTAAGTGTTGTAAGTTTTGTTTCTAGTTTCACTTTGTATTAAAAAGATGTGGAACTCAATGCACGCTGCGCCTTGGTCCGCTCATTTTGAAGAACGTGACAAAAGGGATCTATCATCCATCCATCCCCTAACTCGTCAACATGTGTGTAATATTCCCCCAAGCCCCCATATTACTATGATGTCTCTATTCCACTCTTGTTATTCTCTTGAAAAATTCCCCAAACATTCCTTTTTCTACCCCCTCCCCGTTTTTTCTCTCTCCCCCATCCCGTCTTTCTGTGGTTGCAGAGCCAAGTGCTGTCGTGGTGCTAAGTGTAATCAAAGTGGAGAAAGAGAGATGGAGAGAGGGAGAGAAGAGAGAGAGATGGAGAGATATATACACTGCTCAAAAAAATAAAGGGAACACTTAAACAACACAATGTAACTCCAAGTCAATCACACTTCTGTGAAATCAAACTGTCCACTTAGGAAGCAACACTGATTGACAATAAATTTCACATGCTGTTGTGCAAATGGAATAGACAAAAGGTGGAAATTATAGGCAATTAGCAAGACACCCCCAATAAAGGAGTGATTCTGCAGGTGGTGACCACAGACCACTTCTCAGTTCCGATGCTTCCTGGCTGATGTTTTGGTCACTTTTGAATGCTGGCGGTGCTTTCACTCTAGTGGTAGCATGAGACGGAGTCTACAACCCACACAAGTGGCTCAGGTAGTGCAGCTCATCCAGGATGGCACATCAATGCGAGCTGTGGCAAGAAGGTTTGCTGTGTCTGTCAGCGTAGTGTCCAGAGCATGGAGGCGCTACCAGGAGACAGGCCAGTACATCAGGAGACGTGGAGGAGGCCGTAGGAGGGCAACAACCCAGCAACAGGACCGCTACCTCCGCCTTTGTGCAAGGAGGAGCACTGCCAGAGCCCTGCAAAATGACCTCCAGCAGGCCACAAATGTGCATGTGTCTGCTCAAACGGTCAGAAACAGACTCCATGAGGGTGGTATGAGGGCCCGATGTCCACAGGTGGGGGTTGTGCTTACAGCCCAACACCGTGCAGGACGTTTGGCATTTGCCAGAGAACACCAAGATTGGCAAATTCGCCACTGGCGCCCTGTGCTCTTCACAGATGAAAGCAGGTTCACACTGAGCACATGAGCACATGTGACAGACGTGACAGAGTCTGGAGACGCCGTGGAGAACGTTCTGCTGCCTGCAACTTCCTCCAGCATGACCGGTTTGGCGGTGGGTCAGTCATGGTGTGGGGTGACATTTCTTTGTGGGGCTGCACAGCCCTCCATGTGCTCGCCAGAGGTAGCCTGACTACCATTAGGTACAGAGATGAGATCCTCAGAGCCCTTGTGAGACCATATGCTGACACATGCACATTTGTGGCCTGCTGGAGGTCATTTTGCAGGGCTCTGGCAGTGCTCCTCCTTGCACAAAGGCGGAGGTAGCGGTCCTGTTGCTGGGTTGTGGCCCTCCTACGGCCTCCTCCACGTCTCCTGATGTACTGGCCTGTCTCCTGGTAGCGCCTCCATGCTCTGGACACTACGCTGACAGACACAGCAAACCTTCTTGCCACAGCTCGCATTGATGTGCCATCCTGGATGAACTGCACTACCTGAGCCACTTGTGTGGGTTGTAGACTCCGTCTCATGCTACCACTTGAGTGAGAGCACCGCCAGCCTTCAAAAGTGACCAAAACATCAGCCAGGAAGCATAGGAACTGAGAAGTGGTCTGTGGTCACCACCTGCAGAATCACTCCTTTATTGGGGGTGTCTTGCTAATTGCCTATCATTTCCACCTTTTGTCTATTCCATTTGCACAACAGCATGTGAAATTTATTGTCAACCAGTGTTGCTTCCTACGTGGACAGTTTGATTTCACAGAAGTGTGATTGACTTGGAGTTACATTGTGTTGTTTAAGTGTTCCCTTTATTTTTTTTTAGCAGTGTGTATATATAGTACCAGTCAAAAGTTTGGACACACCTACTACTCATTCCAGGGTTTTTCTTTGTTTTGACTATTTTCTACATTGTAGAATAATAGTGACGACGTCAAAACTATGAAATAACATATATGGAATCATGTAGTAACCAACCATAAAAAAGTGTTAAACAAATCAAAGTATATTTTAGATTTGAGATTCTTCAAAGTATCTCTAAACCAGCTTCATGAGGTAATCACCTGGAACTCATTTCAATTAACAGGTGTACCTTGTTAAAAGTTAAATTGTGGAATTTTCTTCTTAATGAGTTTGAGCCTATCAGTTTTGTGACAAAGTAGGGGTGGTATACAGAATATAGCACTATTTGGTAAAAGACCAAGTCCATATTATGGCAAGAACAGCTCAAATAAGTAAAGAGAAATGACAGTCCATCATTACTTTAAAACATGAACGTCAGTCAATATGGGACATTTCAAGAACTTTGAAAGTTTCTTCAAGTGCATTCGCAAAAACCATCGAGCGCTATGATGAAACTGGCTCTCATGAGGACTGCCACAGGAAAGGAAGACCCAGAGTTACCTCTGCTGCAGAGGATAAGTTCATTAGCGTTACCAGCCTCAGAATGCAGCCCAAATAAATGTTAAAGTAACAGACACATCTCAACAACTGTTCAGAGGAGACTGCGTGTATCAGGCCTTCAATTCGAATGGTCGAATTGCTGCAAGGAAACCACTATTAAAGCACACCAATAAGAAGAAGAGACTTGATTGGGCCAAGAAACATGAGCAATGGACATTATACCGGTGTAAATATGTCCTTAAGCACGCAGCCAAGACAACACAGGAGTGGCTTTGGGATATGTCTCTGAATGTCCTTGAGTGGCCCAGCCAGAGCCCAGACTTGAACCCGATCTCTGGAGAGACCTGAAAATAGTTGTGCAGCGACGCTCCCCATCTAACCTGACAGAGCTTGAGAGGATCTGCAGAGAAGAATGGGAGAAACTCCCCAAATACAGGTGTGCCAAGCTTGTAGCGTCCTACCCAAGAAGACGTGAGGCTGTAATCTCTGCCAAAGGTGCTTCAACAAAGTGCTGAGTAAAGGGTATAATACTTATGTAAATGTGATATCATTTATTTTTATTATTTTTTTACATTTGCAAACATTTCTGAAAACCTGTTTTGGCTTTGCCATTATGGGGTATGGGGTATTTTGTGTAGATTGACGAAGGAAAAGTCAAGGGGTCTGAATACTTGCCTGAATGCACTGTATATATACTGTATATATATAAAAAAAAGAGTGAGTGAACTGGGACCTGGAGGAGGAGGATGGGATATGCTGTTGAAGATGTTATGAGTGGTTGGGGGGTGGAGGGTGAATAAAGAGGGGGGGCTGAGGAATCCCAGGGGAGTGATGCAGTGAGGTGCTTGGAGTCATCTTCACCTTATATTGTCATCTCCTTAGATCTCGGGCCGGCCTGTTGCTGGCGATTAGGGCCCGGTCTGATCTGACCAGCGTGCTGAAGGTGTGCCGCGACAACACAGCATTGGCTAAATGCTTCTGACGAGAGAGCAAGTAGAGGAGAACTGAACGAGGACCGGCTTTACTTCACTGGGCAGAATGGATGAAGGGGAATGGGACGCCTAGCTCACTAAGTAACTAGAAGATGCCTTCGGTGACTCACTCTAAAGCTGATCCAGGAACAGCAGAGCAGCCAAAATTGAGTTGTTCACACTCATAGCAAGGCTCCGTCTGAAATGGTACCCTATCCGCTATATAGTGCACTACTTTTGAAAGTAAGCCTATCCCAAACCATTCAGAGTTAATGGCTAACCTTAAGATTTTGGACTTATTGCCTAAACTTAACCCTAACCTTAATCTGGAGTTAATTGCTATACTTAACCCTAACCTTAAAAATCTGGAGTTAATGGCTAAACTTAACCCTAACCTTAAAAATCTGGAGTTAATGGCTAAACTTAACCCTAACTTTAAAAATCTGGAGTTAATGGCTAAACTTAACCCTAACTTTAAAAATCTGGAGTTAATGGCTAAATTTAACCCTAACCTTAAAAATCTGGAGTTAATGCCTAAACTTAACCCTAACCTTAATCTGGAGTTAATGGCTAAACTTAACCCTAACCTTAAAAATCTGGATTTAATGGCTAAACTTAACCCTAACATTAAAAATCTGGAGTTAATGGC